>NW_010515181.1:804-13512 GCF_000687285.1 Phaethon lepturus | reverse complement strand
TTCAGCAGCTCAAGCCTTCTGCTGGGTCTTTATCACAGTAGTTTCCAGTCCAGTCAGGTGTTAACAAAAGTAGCCCCTGCACAGGAAAAAAGACATCCCCTCCTCTGAGGAGTGGTGTCTGGAGGCTGGCCGCTGCCACTTGAGCAATTCTTTCTCCCTGAGTGTCTATAGCATAGAGTTTCAACCACTGAGTTTAGACAGCTACTCTTTCTCCTGCCCTGCCCTGGCACTCCACTCACTTGAAGAGGTAGTGCAGGTGGCTGCTGCCTCTGGGGTGATGGGGGAGACTGAGAGTCATACACTGTTCAAAGCATCTGATAGGAACATCCCCACTTCAGAGCAAAATGGAGCCAGAAAACACAGAAAGCCTGTGTCAAGTTGAAGTTCACACAAGCCCAGTTACATCTGCAAATGCACAAAGAAACTTCAAATGATCTTTTGTAGGAAGGGAAATGGGAAAACCAAAGCTGTATATCTCAGGCTTCCCAAATGCACAAGCTCTGTGTTTCATCTCTGCTTTTCTCTGAGGATAGAGGAAATTACTTTTACAATGCCCACCTTTATTGTCATTCATAGTATTTAAGGATTATATTCAGCATTCTGTTACTTTCCCCTTTGTAATATTCATTATGGTGGAGAGGTTATAGGTTTAAGTTCTGTATGTTAAAATAAAGCAATACCGACTTAGATAGAAACTATTGTGCCAACTGACAGGGCTTGAAACTCATTTCTGTCAGGAGAGACTTAATGTAAGTCCCCACTAGTTTTAGGACTGTTTAGTCTGCTTTAGATAATGCACCTGTATGGTGTACATTCACTGCAGTACTACGGATTAACGCTTGTAGAGATGGAGGCATATCTTAGTCATTCAAATAATAGAACAAAGTTCTGGCAGAGCAACCTGTTGATCCCACTCATCATGTTGGCCAGTGCATAGAATGAATCCTTCCTTTGCAATTCTGATGAGAATAAAAAAGTGCAAGAATGGTTTGGTACCTGAAAAAGATTACAATATATCTGATCACTTCACACCCTACTTTATGCCATCTAGATTGTGATAATTGCGTATGTTAAAATATACCATCAGAGCAACACATCAAGGAACTTTCTTCAAGGTTTAGTCAGCCCAATAAAGGAACCTATTAGAGTGGTGGGAATTATTAGGAAATACTGGTAGAAGATGCTTAGAGCTCAACGTATTTCTGATTACATTGTCATATAACTCTTTACTTTCTCATTATTGGTTGGATACAAGCAGTTTATTTTCCACATTCTAATTTCTTGATTAATGCCAAATTTTGGGAAAAAATTTGAACAGTTAACATCAGGTTAGTTAACATTGATTATGTAGGTAAGCCTATGCTTAAGTGCTTTGCTGAAACTTAGCTTTGGATTTGATTATATTTCTGAGTTTTTTTGTAGATGGTCTAATTAAAACAAACTTCCTAACTGATTAAAATTTTAACTAAGCACAGCAAGTAGGTATACTACCTCTGTGCAAAGAAGTGACAGATGACTATCAGCTGGCAGGGTAAGGAGAGTTTATTCTAACATGCCCTAGATGTACAATTTAGTTGAGATGCCGGTCTTTAAATACCTTGTAGAATAGAAATGAATAGTCTAATAATAGTAGTAAAACTAAGAAATTTGAAATCTGTCTTGCTAGGCTTTTATAATTAGTTTGGGATTCTGTGGCTAGTAATAGGCAGAGCAGGTCAAATTCATCCCTGCTCTAAGGATGAGCACCTCCACTGAAGTCAATTAAGTTTTCACTTACAACCATTACTGGATTTGACCTGGAATCTGAAAGGGAGAGGGAATGTTGTAGACAGGATGGGTTCAGTCAGAGCCGCAGCTGATAGGGAAGGTAGTTAGCAAGTTGGAAAGCCTGTAATGAGTTAAGCTGATAGGGCTACTGCAAAGGCAATTGAAGGCAATAAAAATGAAATGGCTCTGGTTCAGGGGCTGGGGGGTTTGTTGTCATGCTTGATTTTGCTCACAGCTTTTGTAACTAATGTCAAATTTAAGGAGCGTGCAAGTGTTCTGTGGACCTGGGTGTATATGCAGAGGCTTACGATTTTGTACAGTAATGAGATTTTCAAGGCAGCTCAGATCATGCTGCTGACCAAACTTTGAAAATCCATTCTGAAGCTATTTTGCAAAAGCGTTCCCATACAGAGTGGAACTATGTAGTTCTATGTGGAAATAGCATGGTGTTTTCAAAACTAGATGCCTATAGTTGTGGGGTTTCTGGGAGCTAAAATGTGAATCTATTTTTAAGAAACATTATGCACTTTCAGCTTTTAGAGAAATTATATTATAATGAGATGTTCTTTATTCATGTGTGGGGCTTATTAGAGAAAAGTTTCAGGGGGACTATTTACCTAAATTCTGTTACCAGCTTTGGTTGGCCCTGGCCTTTGGTTTCCTTAGAGTTCACTATCACAGGCTAAAAGGGGTAACAGGCAGTGGCTGACACTATTCAAGATGTATCTCTCTGAGTAAATTAAGATGCAAGAGAACTAATAAGTAAAAACGCTTTGAGAAGTGAGATTTCAAAAAGCCCTGAGTTAGATGGCTGACATCTGTTTTCATTGACTAGTGCTGAACTAAAGCTCTTCCTTCTCCTTGTTCCCTTCCCCCAAGCATGTATAATTATGAAGTTATGCATTTCACTGAATGACTTCTTGCACTGATGAGGATTGGCTTTCCAAGGTTTCCAACTTTTCAGAGCTCCTGTATGCCTAGGGTTACTATGTCTTTCAGATTCCTGAAAAATTATGCCAGTGAGTTCAGTATCTTCTAAAACCCTTGGTGTGTCAGAGTGAATTTCCTTCCAGTCTGTCAATATTCTTCATATTGGGTATTGTAGAGACTACCTTTTGGTGGTTGGAAAGAATTTTTTCCCTGGGGCATGTTTTATCTTCAGCCTTTTGTTAAACTGTTGATGGTTAAAAAGCAATAGAAGAATCTGATTTATTGTCTTCCAGGAACAGTCTATTGCTGGTTTACTGGCTTATAGCCACTACATGACTGTAGGAACTTGACTTAAGATTTAGTAGTAGTTGGACAGAGATTTCTCAACACATCTCTATAGCCAATTTTTAGGCTAAGTCTGAAAAAAAACAAGTCACAGCCGGTTTCTCCCTGTACCTTAAGATGCCAATTCCCTTGTTATTGTAAAAATCCTTATGCTTTCAGAGTTTTGCGTGAACCTGTCTGTTTGGTGTTCCACATTCCCTTATGGAATACACACATACTCTTACCCTTCCATATCTCTTAGGTTAGCCAAGGCTGCGTTAAATCAATGAAAGTTGAGAGCAAAGCAGATGCTGTTTATGGAGGGGGGAGGAAGTGTAAAGTTGTTTTGCACACTGGCCCCATAGTAATGGCAAATCATCTATTTCTCAATCAAGATATAGATATATTAAAAATTGGAAGGAGGTTCTGCAACCTTTAAATCCTTTCACATCACTTTATGTTCCTGCTGTTAAGCTTTTGCTATGTTAATGTCATCTTGGGTTGGTAACATTTACAGCACCTATATCAATGTTGAGGACATACAGAATATTGAAGGATCAACTCTACTTATTTCAAATGCACTTTAATATTTTGACTGCCTGACCAGAGTTCGGGAAATAACTGTGGTAGAATGATAATGAGAAGTCTAACAGTTTGACGATGGTTGGAGCGGACTTTACGGAAGTTGATAAATTTCATCTTGTAAGTTTCAATTTCTCATTCCCTACAGAGAGATGGGGAGAATACATTGATACTGCATTTCAAATTGGCTAGATCAGAAGGAACAGCAGCTAAAATCCATTACAACCCAATTACATCCATCAGCTGAAGCTGTGTGCATTCATTCGTGAACATCAGCATTTAATCCATAAAGAGGAACTAATGAGAAATTTGAAAATGGAATCCATGCATCAGTAATTTTGGAGAGATTTTGCTGGGATTAATGAACTGCCAGAACATTGTCAACACACTGAAAACCTATTCTCTCTCGGTTTGTTTACTGACCAAAGAAAGATTTTTTTTTTTTATATTCTCCCTATTCTTCAGCATGTTTTTGTCGTATGAGTTGTTGCTTTTTTCTTACATTCTTGGTGCAGGAAGTGACACTTTATCTACTTGAGGGATCAAACACTTGTTTCTTTTTAATCTTGTGGGCATCTGGCTGGATGGTTGGCTAGCTTCTGAAGTCCGATACACTGCGGATGAACATCCACAGCATCTCTGTACCTCTCTGCAGAAATCTCTTGTACAGAACTCCAAAAGACAAGGGCATGTGGCCTAGGCCACACTTTGTAGCATGGAAGGAAAGTCAAGATATCAGCAATTACTTTTAAAATAGTACTATACTGTAGGAAACTTGTTGAAAAATTGCTAGTGTTCATTTCTAAGTTCACCTTTAAGTTTCCTTTGTACAATGCTGTACTAGCACTGTACTACCTAATGGATTTTCTGATTTCTCTGGAATACCACTAGGTATTTGTCCAAAAAGTGTGGATTAAAGCAAGCCCACAAGAAAGCTAATCTCTCTAATGGGAGTTAAAATGTATAGTAATTGCAGAGATCTGGCTAGGCTACCATATATAAATAAGGCAGTAAACTGTCATTCATCAAGATCATACATTTAAATGACAGCAAGTGCAGATGATTTTTTTCTGGATGCTCCAGGGTGTAATATTGTGATATCCATCTCTATCACTTAATGACCTAAATTATATCTGGGTTGTAGTTAAAATGTATATTAATTTCTATATGCCTTTTACCTGGAGGTGCATTAAGAACATGCAGGTATCTCGGGACCAGTCAGTGAAAATTTCTGAGGTTTTTTTCCATGTAGATGCTCTCTATCTGTTAAAAAAAAAAAAATCTCCTTTATATTCTGAGCCTTATTCTCTCTGGTTACCCAAGTGGTCTAATAAGGTTTGATAGCTTAATATTTATTTCTTATTTTGATAGATCTCTCATATTCACCAGCTGGATAAAGTTACTATACTTAACAGCACTATAGCAATGTTTCCTCCCAGGAATCATTCCTTTCCACATTTAAGAAGCAGAGCTGATCTCCAAGTAGACACATCTCACAGGTAGCTCCTCTGAGATCCCTCTTCCAATTGCACTCCAGATGCAGACATGACAGGTTCAGGAAGAGAAGGATGGTAAGAAGTAGACAGGAGAATGAAAAGCAGGAAAGGGAAATGGGGAAAGACAAGACCATACAATGTGCATTATGTTTCAGCATTAAGTGATAAAGGATGGAGAGATATAGGAAATGGAGAAGATCAGAGAACTTGGGTCAAAACGTCTGGCTAAAAGCTGGCACCTGCAGCTAGCACATGAAACAAAAATATGGAGGAGTAGCATGAGGAAGGAAAATTAAGTGACTCCTCTGAACTGGGGGAAATCACTGAAACATGACGTGCTGCTAGGCTCTGTTGAGAAAAGTAAAAATCTCTGGCAAACTGAACACCTTTCAAATGAGGCCAAGGTAGCATCTATGCAATTTAACCAAATGTATTGCAAATGACCCCTGCTCTTGGGGTGTTGCGCAGGGATGCTGCTAGGATGCTGTGAACAGGAACAATTAGGCACAGTGCTATGGTGGTGTATCTAGAAAGCTGCTTGTGGAAGTGCTATTCCAAGTCCCTTGTCTTGCTTTACCCAATGCAGATGCATCAAAGAGTATTTTTTTATACTTGTTAATGTGCTAATGATGAGGCAATAGGAGTGGCAGTTGCTGTTCCCCCTTCAGCCTCTTTGACTTGAGCAAGTTTTTGTGCACCCAGATACAGTGATTTGCCACCTGTTGGTCTGCAATGATAATATTTGCTTACCAAATGTAACTGACTTCTTTTTTAGAATGAGCAGATACTTGAATTGTTTAGAATCCTAGTCTTAAATGTTTCATTTAAGAGCAATTTAAAATCAATAAATTTGGCTCCCTTGCAGGTTTTGTGGTTGTTTGTGTTCTAGCAAGATAATGCTTTGGGACAAAAGCTATGAAGAACAAGGGACAAGAGAATGTAAATGTGAGTAAGGGTAAATGTTTTTACAGCTGTTTCAGACAATTGTATCAAATTTCCTTAACTCCTCTGGAGTTTCAAGCACAGAAGTTTCTTCCTTTCATTCATCCTTTTTTAATGTTTAACAAATGAAAACTAGGAAAATCTCCCCAAACAATTGTTGTCTTGTTCTGTTCAACATGTGTCCCTCTCCCCTGCTATGGAGTAGTTATGTCTCAGTTGGGGAACAGCATTTGTGAGCAACATAATCCTCTTAAAATTGCTTTCCTTTTTTTGCACCTTGCATCAGGGTGTAAATGGCATACCAGATATCCCAGTGCTTTTGGCAAGTAGAGAAGGAAAGGTGGAAGTGTATAATAAAGAAGATAATGGTTAAGAATTAAAGCTAGATCCAGAAACATCTTGCAGTGTTTACTTGTTCAATGGGATATGTTTAGCCATTCTTTGTCAATCGATAGAAATTATGCCTTGGAAAGGACTGAGGCAGGTACAGTGGCCTGTTCTGCTGGAGTCTCTAGGTGTTGCATAAAGCAAACAAAGTCACTGAATCAATTCTTGTGCAATGATGTTTCTTCAGTTAAGGAGTTATGTCCAGGAAGGCTGTACGCAGACATGGAAAAGCCTGTATGCTGTAAGCGTTTAGCCTTAGCAATGGAGTTGGAACCAACTTCTCTGAGCTCTCTATCACAAGCATCTCCTTGGTTTAAGAGGTTTCCTGAACAAATGCAGATGAAGTAAAACACTTAGTTTGGCTGTGACCTGAAATGACACTTGTAAAGGAAAAATGTGGTTATGCTTGTGCAGAGAAGGAAGTGTTGTTTGTGATTTAGATCAATAGAACAGATGTTAGGAGCTGATTCTGATCTCACTAATTTCACTTTTACACCTAAATAGCTTTATTGATTTTTTTAAACTAACTTGTTTGCAACTGGGTAATTGAGAAGGAAATTATTCCCATAGGTTTAAGTCTTACCTGGGCTATAGATTTGTTGCAGGACTTTGGCAAGTCATTGAGTTGCTGATCCTGTGGTTATCCTTGGAGTCTACTTAAAAGCTCTGGCTTAGTTCCCTTTTGGATGTACAGCCTTCCTCTTCAATTTGGCAGCTGCACCATAGCTCAGTAATAGCCAACAAAGGCACTGCCAGGGTATTTGCTTGCCATGTTTGTGCATTTTTCAACCACACTGGTGTAACCTAGGTGTATCCAGGGATCTTGTAGTGCATGAAATCCGGTTGAGTCTAAAAAAGTGATGTTAATGTTAATAATCTGTAGAAATGTCCTGTGAAAACACTTCTGTGTTTATTTTTTTGCTTGAGTTTTGCTTTAGAGTGACTCATCTGATCTACTTGATGTTTGTGTTGCAAAATAGGGGGGAAAATTGTTGAAATGTGATCTTCCCAATCAAATTACTGTAACAATTACTTGGTTTGGTACCTGTAGTTATATTTAAGAGTTCATTACCAGAGGGGAAGAAACCAAAAGATTCTTTGTCAGACTGTCATATCTGCTTAATTTCAGCAGAATAAATAGTCAAGCTGTTAAGATGAACTAGTCTTTGGCTAAGAGAGGTTTGCTACTCCTCTTAAAGTAGGAAAAAAAAAACAACTGTCACAGAAGTGACATGTAAAGGTATATCTGCTTCTCTTTCAAATGTCTCTTAAAATAGAGCATGTGTAGGGATATATTTTTATTACATTCCTGGCAGTACCTGACTCCTAGGATTCTCCCTGCAAACTTTACTTCCCTGCTTTCTGAAAAGTAAATAACTTTTTTGACCAATACACCAATCATCTTGATTAGGTTCTCTCACCAATAAGTATATTAAGGATGTTATAAGTATTTTTGATTGGTATGCCAGTTGTATAGGAAATTATAGGAGACATGGAATCTGAAGGACTCTAGGCTTGCAGATGTCTATTGTCTTGCATAGCTTGTAGCAGCCCAGAAATAAGGGAGGTAGATTTGAATGTCCTATCCAGAATAGATTCCCTGATTCCTATTCAATATAACATCCTAATATACTTGAATACAGATCATCACTCAATGCTATAAGTCTTTCATTATGCTTCAGTAGAAATTTGCTGATTTGTAATATCCGGATCTCCCATAATGTTCCTCGTGTTTAAGAGGATAGTATTCTTTATCGTTCCTTATTGACTTTAACTTTGTGAAATAAAAAGACAGAATCTTGTAGTAAAAATCAGTCTGCTTGGCCAAATACCCAGTTGTTTCAAATTTCTGAATGTATGCTGGTTTTGTCTCAGTCATGGTTCTGTCATAAACCACCTCCATAAATCATATTCCAAGCACAGGTCTTAACTACCTAGTGTTTTCTTTTCAAATACCTGTTCTTAATCATCGTGACAGTTCTGCCACTTATAGTATTGCTGAAGTTTTGAATGCCACATGTTGCGGACAGCTGAAAGCTTCATGTAAAATAAAATATATCTGACATAGAATTGCCATACAGTAAGTGTATGTACAGGTTAATCTATAGATTGCGTCTATAATATGTGCACTTTATACACACAGATTGCTCAAAGTACATTATATAAATGCATGCACATGAGTGACATGTAGATAGTGATATACTGAATGCTTTGCATGAATACCCACACTTGCAATGCTTAAAGTATTTTAAAGGTTAAAAAAGGAAATAGCACTACCTAGATGTTTTCACCCCTTTGAGTGAATGCAATATTGCAACAAGCTGCATCTAAACCCTGCTCTTGCTCTTTTTGTGGTTTTTTTGTGTATGATGTCACTAAAGCAATTACAATGTAAGATCCTGTAATAAATATTTTCTGACATCATGAAATGTATGCTGAAGGGGTGATGTGAAGTTAGCTTTATATGCAGGGTCCGAGCTCAAACCACTTACTCTGCTGAGATTTGCCTTCAGGAACCTGGATTGTCTGCTTCCTTTGTGATACTGTGCTGATCAGAACTGCAGCCTAGCTGAGAAAACTGACTCCCATGGAGAAAAACGTCCTGCCCTTGCTGAACTTTCAAAGTAGAAGGTGCACGTGGTTCAGGCTTCATATGGAGAAGGAACCCCAAGTGCGTATTTCACACTAATGTCAAAATGAAGGTTTTTAAGTTTGATGGTTGGGGATCCAATTACAGGCAAACCCGAGGTTTCTGACACCTGCTGGAGTCTGCAGTCCCTTCCACTGGCCACCCTTCATCCTGCCACTTACTCAGCTGCTTTCTGCAAATGTGTGTCCCTCTACCTTCCTCCCTTTGAAATTCAGTGACAGAAGGCAACTCCTGTCTCTCCTGAAGCTGATTGCTCCTAAGTAAATATTTGCTTTCTAAGTTCAGGTAGAGGCGAAGAGAAAGATTCTGACAGTAGTTTGTAAGAATAAATTCCCTCTTCAACTGTCCAAACACCAGGGGTTTATTTGTAGCTCTGCAAATAAGTTACTTAAAATAAACTGAGTTATGAAGTCTGTAACTGTGGACCTAAGTGATACTTAAAAGATTGTTTGTTTGAATTGATTTGATGACATAGCTCTAGCCAGGGCGTTTTTGGTAGCATGTTCAGGTTACTCTGAATTCTCTCACTCCTTATTAAAGGACAATTTGCCAATAGTCTTTGCCTGCTTGCTGTTCTGGTCGTCTTGTTCTTCATTGCAGAACCCCCCATATAAACTGCCACTAGCATCTCAAGTTCAACCATATTTTCATTTTCCCACTATTATTTAACTATCTTTCAAATTCTATGGCCTGAAATAAATTATTGACTTAGCAGATGCATTCTTGTCTTCTGTGACAGATTTGGCAGTAAACAGCCTATTAACAATTCATAACGAGTAACTCCTGCTTGTTTTTCCTGTGTGCTAATTTTGTTCTTTCTTCCTGACATCCTTAGTGTGTCTTCTTCCCTGTCTGTGTACGTGGGGAGTGTGTGATGCCAGGTGACTGTGCGTGGTGCTTTCTACCAGGAAAAGCATTCAGATTTGGCAGAATGCATTTTGATTTTCTGGATGATTGATTCACTTGGAAATGACGAGTGAAGAAAATAGCTTCCTTCTGCTCCTTCTTAATACCACTATGGGAAAAGCATACATATGGTCACTGTTTTTGAGGTCAGTTCCATGATTTTTTACCTTTATGGATCTGGAAGGTGTAGGGCATGTTTATATCATCTACTTTCTCTAGTATAATATAGTATTTTTTTAGGTATTTAATGCTTCTAAGTCCCAATAGTTTGTGTTTGACTTAAATGTCTCCCAGGGAAGGTATCTGATCTAGACTAAAAGCATTGAGAGGGAGAATTCCCCAGTGGCTTTAGTAGTTTATTTCTATTTTTAATAGCACCTGACGTGGGAAAACTGATTTATTTCTGATTCAATATGTATGAATCAAGCTTTAATCTTTTCCTACTTACAGCATCTGAAACTGAGAGTTAACTCCATTTTGCTCAGTAAAGTTTATACAGCTGTAAAGGGTGCATGGAAAAGAGCCAATGTTCCTGTGTTCTTGTCTGTACCTTGTGATGGTGGATCAGGAGACTTAGTTGATATTCTCAGAATTGCCATTGGTACTGTTTGAGTTTGTAAATGCAAACAAGTCCCATTAGCTTCTTCACTTCTGTATCTTTATCTGAATTATAATGCTGACCTGTCCCTTATCCTGCTTTGGAACTTAATCTATGTAAGGCTCTTTAGGCTAAGTTAAAATCTCACTGTAACAAGTGAGTGTTTTTGAACACATTTACGTAGGCGTTTGCTATAGTTAGATTTTTTTTTTTCTAGTTAAGGTAAAGTGCATACCTTCTGGCTATAGGGGTCTGTAGAAATGCATTCCAAATGCAGACATTGTTAGAAAAAGATCACATATCCAGTTGGCTCAAGACAGCGTGGCCCGTTGCATATATGTGTCTGGTCTCCCACTCAGTCCTTGAGGGAGAAAGGAGGCATATGCTCACACAGATTGCTGCCCGAGCAACTAAATGCTTCCTCTTGAGTCTGCTGTAGCCTGCTCAAATAATGTCTGGCATGGTCAAACTTGGAGCACCCTGATTTATGGACTAGCTGGCCCACTGCCATGCTTTGAGCCTTCCTCTGTCATAACATAGTTAAATTTAGTTTAAAATCAAGAGTGCTTTCAAGCAAGTGTACTCTACTTCACGATTAGGATGGTCTGGGCACATGTAAGGTGGCAGCTGCTGTGGCTCCATTTTCAACTTAAAATGCAAGAGTGAACCTCAAGCGTGACCCTGAAAAGAGTTTTTCCTCCTAGTTTCTGGTTAATACTAGTGTGAGTTATAGGTAAATATAGGCTTATAAACTGCATAGTATTCAAGTCTGCACTTTTTAAGTGCTGCTGTCTTTTGGAGAGAATAATGTAGTTCGTGAGCAGTATGCATGAGTGTTAAAGACACGTTAGCAAGACAGTGTCTTGCTGCTTTTCCTAAACTGGAGTTCCTGAGGCAATTGTTTGCTGGCACCCGTGAACTGTGCTGGGTAGAAGGTTCTCGGATTCTGCAGTGAAAACGCTATTTGAGCATGTGAATAGAGTAGGTTGACACATCCCTGAATTCAGTCAGTGAAATGAAGTTGAAAAACATTTCCATGGCAAAGGCTTTTTACAGCTTTGCTCTTCTCCTGAAGTTTACCAGCTGGATTTTTACACCTCCAGTGATTTAGCAGCAGAAATGCTGCCACTTGGATGTCTAGCCGATAGATGGATCCTGTCAGTTAATTAAGTTTCTACATGGTATTAGTCAAGCTCCCATTCGGAAGCCATTTGCATGGTCTAGAAACTAAGACTTTCAAGTACAAACTAATAATTGCAGGCTCTATTTCCATTTCAGTCTTTGATTTGCTCTGTAGCCTTGGAAACATTAATTCATCTGTGGGGAGTGGGATGATGGTACAGTGGAAGGGATGGAAAAGGTGGGATCATGGCTAAGAAAATGGGCCAGAATGCAAGAAACCTGGATTTCATTTTTCTAGCTTCTCTTTTCTGTGTGGCTGTAATCATGACAATTGTGACTGGGAAGTACCCAGATGTTACGGTTTTAAGTCCTGATAACACCTGGAAGGATATTTATAAGCTACTACTGCCAAAGGAGACTGGCTTGCAGGTTCCATCAGATGTTTTATTTTAAAAAAGTCTTTATTTTAAAAAATCTGATGCAGATTCTAAGCAGCTGGTAAGAAGGAAATACTGCAATATATACCACAGGAAGCATGATCTTCAGAGATAAAAACTTTCAATTTTAAGGGCGTATGTAACAAATGCAGTCAAGTGGAACAGCAGCATGGCACTACATAAAATAAGTGGAATGTCATGTAAACTGATCTGAAAATTACTGGTAGTTATACTATTCTCTGACAGGATGATTCACACTAATTCAAGAAAAAATTTCCTTTCACTGTTAACAGACTTAATGCCCAAGCACAGGGGAGGAGGAGGTAACTAGCTGTGAAAAGGCGAGGCAGTTTGGTAGATGCACCAGTTTTCTCTCTGCTTTAACTCATTTCTTTGTGCTTGTGAAATGGATGATCAGGAGACTGGGTAGATACATGATGAGGAGAAAATTCACCTTCCTGCAGGGCAACCCTAGTGAAATGCATGGAGTGTGGTCTTAAAGCAGGATTTCTGTTCTAAATGAGCATTTAGGAAACATTGAATTCATCCATTGTATCTGACAATTAG
>NW_010515181.1:0-781 GCF_000687285.1 Phaethon lepturus | reverse complement strand
ATTCCTGCTACTGAGAAACAGAAATTATATGATTATTCAGAGAGGAGCTTGTCAGAGTTAAGCAGAAATCTTTGCGGGAGGAGGGTACCCCACATCTCAAATCATGAAAACTCTGCTACTTATCTCAGTAAAAGTGAAAGGAAAATTGATTTGAAAACCGGTGAGTGACTGTTTTGTTGTTTTTGTGTGGGGAAAAATGGGTTGTAATTTTACTGTGAAATAAAATTTTACTGTGCAGGTTTTCAATTTTCCTTCACGGAATACTGAGAAGAAATGAATGTGTTCCACAGAGAAGGTTTTCTTCTAAGAAAAGTCACTTTAATTGGAAAACACAGAATGAAAACAGGTCATGATCACTGCATTCTTGTTCTGTTCCCCGCCACTAGACTCCTTTGCACCTTCCTGCTCTGCTTACATTTGCCATTTAAATTTCTCATTGCTCAAGTTTTCTCTTACCCCAGTCTGAGAGGTGAATGGAACATTCTTGATTTTGACAGAGCTGTTTAGCTTAAGAAATGAGGCAGACTTGTAAGTGGTGAAGGCTCTGATTATATCCCCATGCTATACTGGCAGTTCTGTGCTTCCAAAAAAAACCCCCAAAACTGCAAAACAAAAAACAGGCCAAGCAAAACTAACAACTAAATAAACATCTTTGCTTTTCCAGAAATTTCAAGACAAATCAAATTTACTTTCCTTCCTAATTTACAATTTCTTGCCATACAGACACAAGATCAAACTAATGTTGTTGTTTGTGTAACCAAGGTGATGGGGAAATCAAACG
>NW_010515180.1:0-993 GCF_000687285.1 Phaethon lepturus | reverse complement strand
GTGTGTGTGTGAAGGGTAGGAGGGAAAGATTCAAGGGAAAGGAAAAGCCAGCTCGTCTTTATTTTTTGGTTTCGCCTCGTTAATACAAAGCGAAGCGAAGGGATGTCTGGCTTTTTCTGGGGAACCCACCTCACCTTTCCCCTTGCTCAGGGCTGTGACTGCGAAACGCGTTCGCTCTGCCTCGCAGGTGGTTTCAATATTCACCCAGAAGCTACGCCTTCATACCTGGCGAAAGAAAAACAGTTTGCCTTTCTGGCGGTTTCCCGAAAACCTTCAGAATTTGGGAAACTATTCGGGGGGGGGAAAAAAACCCAAAACCATAATAATATCATATTTTTTGAAACAAAATCAAAGCAAACCTGCAATCATCCGAGCCGGGATACTGCTCAAAACGGCGGTGACTGGTTCACTTGTATGAAAACTAAAATTAAAGAAATGGGGTGGGGTTTTTTCAGACTCAGGTCGGGGCAAATGTGGATGGTAGAAGGGAGAAAAAAAGGGCAAAAGACGCTTTGATAAATTGGTCCCTAAATGATTGCGTAAATTTAAATCGTGTTTTAAAAAAAAAAAAAAAAAAAAAAAAAAAATTAAGTCGGTTGTCAAAGGTTTGCAAAATTACAAACTAGTCCTTCAGGTGAAAATGGTATGCAAGCAGACACGGCCACCGGGCTGCAGAACACGGTAAAAATCTATAAAATGTCATTGTCGACAAGATACGATTAATTAATTAGTGGTTGCTAATGCAGGATCCAACGTGTCCTGGGCCCAGAATAGCTCGGAACTGACACAAACCCACATGTTGCGTGCATGAGCATAGACTCATTTTCTTCCAGACTCTCCCAGGCTCATTTATCCGGGAAGGAAACACATTTCCTTGGGAATCGTTTCCAAGAGGACGGACCTGCCTCCACTCGGGAAGGATTTTCCTGCGCGTTTTTTTCAAACTTTTGGAAATCGCGGCGACAAGCACCGCGCCCTTGCGCTGGTTTGGGG
>NW_010515179.1:0-2056 GCF_000687285.1 Phaethon lepturus | reverse complement strand
CCACTCACCTGCCTCATGTGCATCCCACCTCAGTGGGGAGCGGGGCTGGAGGTAGGAAATGAGGGACCCATGTGTGCCGAGGAACCAGTTGTTTGATAAAGCACCAGACAAATTAAAACAATTAAGCTACGCTTCCTGTCAGCCGCTTTCAGTAATGAAGTCTGACACTAACGAAATCAGCCGCCCCGTTTTCCCCGCTCCCCATCCCGGAGGAAAAGCTGTGGGAAGGCACGAGGAGCGAACCGGGGTCTAAACCGACTCCGTGCACGGCATCAGCCCGCAGCGCCAAATTCTCCTCTCAGCCTTTGGGGTGGGATTTTTTACTTTTTATTTAATACACGCATGTTTTGTCGCGGTGCCACCCACCTCACCCTCGTGCAACTCGGACACAGCAAAAAAAAAAAGGAGCACACGCTCCACATCTGTGGGGAATTTGGATAAATAGATTTGGTATTTGGGAAAACTAGGACAAACTTAGACATGCGTCCGGCACATCGGGGTTGGGGGACATCTCGCAAAGCCACGTAGCTCTGTTACCATTGACTCTGTGGTGCCACAGGGGATGGCAGATGGCAAACTGGTGCGAGACGCGTTTCCTCTGTCTGTCTCCCTCTGCGCTCCGGGCAAAAATTGAAAGATTAACTCAAAGTCATGAGATTAAAAAAGAAATAAATGCAAAGGGTGTCAAGAGTTGGGCAGTAAATCAATGACCAACTCTTGCATCGCTCCCCAAACTTGGCACCTGTATACAGGGACATGAAAATCTGCCTGCACCGCTCCTTGTACACCCTCACCCTTCAAGGTCAAGTATTCTCCGTTGGATGTATGAAATGCTCGGACACACACACGCACAAGAAACGTATAGAGGCCGTCAGCTTTCCTAAGCGATACAATTTTTGCCCGAATAGGAGAGGTAAGAGGGACTCCAGTATCGTGAGCCTCACGAATAAGGAGTTGCTCGCTGCCCCGGGCCGGTAAGTTTGGGTTCAATTCCTAAAGAAACCATGTCCTCCAGATGCTCTTCTGTCCCATCAGCCGAAGTCCTCCGCCCTCGGCAGGAAGATCCGATTTAAAGGGTGGGTTTGATGGATGGCCATCTTCTCTGATGTGCTGGGCTCCTGCAGCCCACGTCCCCGAGGGGCGCGAGAGAAGGTTTAGCTGCAGGCGGAAGCTGGTGTGAGCCAAGGGGACCCAAAGCAAAGCCGGGCAGATGCTCCCGGGCCAGGGGTGATGCACAGGACGTTGGCCCTGCTGTGTAACCTCAGGTCACCTGAGGCTGCCTGCGGACGGCGGTCTGATGCAGTGAGCGGCCTGGGTCAAGGTAAAGCACAAACCAAGCAAACATTAAGAAGCAAACCGCCTGGAAGGAGCATGCATGAAACGAAGTATTTGGGATTTCTCTGCAGAAAGTAACAGAAGAGCTTCCTATCGAAACTGTTCACTTCTGGATACATATAATTTTTAATTCTAAAGACACATTTGAGTGCGTTCAGTGTGAGACCGGGAAACCACGGGGGAGAGGGAGGCAGGAGCAGGAGGGGTACTCGGAAACATCGTGGGGACGTCAGGTCCGTCTTTGGGAGGAGAAGGATGTCCTGTCACCCGTGTGGAGCGATCCCCTACGGAGGCACGGCCACCGCAGCTCCGCGGCGCATGCCGGGGTGGGTTAAGGAAGCGCCTGATGGACTCTCACGGAGGTTGGAGTCAAGAGGATTTTTTCAATATGCTTTTTTTCTTATCTCCTCTTAAGCAGACCCACTCAAAGCAAGCTGTAATTATTTTAATAGCTTTTTGCCCCTTCCTACTCCGCTAATGCACTTGGCTCTGCAAGTCATCAGAGGCAATTTTATGGAAGAAAACATGCACCTTTAAAATATTTACTTCAGATTTCTAACAGCGTATTTGCCAGGGAACAGGGTTTTCTTTTTTTTTAGGTTTTATTCTGTTTTCTTACGAGAGATAAAAATGCCACCACCGGCCGTTATGGATCAATGAGATCTGGGATATAATTACCAACCGGCCTCTCGGCTCCGCACGCCCCGCTCGGCCCTCGGCC
>NW_010515178.1:0-1913 GCF_000687285.1 Phaethon lepturus | reverse complement strand
AGACCCATCTGTACTAGGATCCAGTCGTAAAAGTGCTGAGTGGAGGTGTAGACTCCGGGCCGTTTTGCTCTCGCACAGCCTTTCCCCCAGCTGGTCACTCCAACAAGCCAGAAGTAGTCAGCATTGTTATCTTTGCACACAAGAGGACCACCACTGTCACCCTGCAGCGGAGGAGAGAGGATTGAGGGGGTGTTGCGTGGCCTGTGTCAGCAGTATGGCTGGCTCCTTCTCTCTCACAGCACCTGCCAGAGCAGTATCCACTGCACAGAAAGGCTCCACTCAGGTGCTGGAGCCTACAGAACCTTGTCTGGGAGGAGGTTGTGGGCCTGTAAGGTAGGGCTCGCTCTCATCTCTGCACAGTCATCCTGGATGTGTGGCAGAGGGGTGTTCCAGGATTGGGATCTGGGCCTATGGGCTGCTAAGAGCACTGGATGGACTTTCTGGGCAGAGTCCCAGGCCTCTGGGACAAGGGAGCACTGGGCAAGGAACTGCAGATGGGCAGGGGAAGGTGAGCCCCAACAGTGGTGGGCACCCAGCAGTGGCAGGGTGACTTGCCAGGCAAAGCGCGCGCAGGGGTGTTTGGGCGGTTGTGACAGGGCTGCCCGGGCTGCTGGGGGTTGACCTGTAGCACGCTCCTACCTGGCAGGTGTCGATGCCACCCTGCGGATAGCCAGCGCACAAGTTGTGGGTGTGGATGGCTCCCCTATACCACCGGCTGCTGTTACAGAGGTTGACATCAATGAGGGGGACCTTGGCCTCCTGCAGGACATCAGTTGATCCTCCAGCTGTGAGCACAGAAAGGAATCAACACCCAGCAGCAGCTCGTTGCCAGTTCTCCTCCCCTGTCTCAGTGGACCCTTCCCTAGAGCTTGGCTTTGCATCTTGAAGGCACTGTACCAGTGTTTCCCTTCTGTCTTGCTTCGGGTAATGGGTCAGGCCCATCTCCCTATAGGCATACGTCCCCACAGCCTGACTCTGGCTTTCGCTCTGCTCTCAGGAAGCCCAACCCGACTCCCCAGCATGCCAAGCTTGCGCTCGAGACACAGGTACTTTTTGGGAACTCACATCTGGCAGTCGTGGAACCCCAACCACTGACGTAGCAGGTTGTCAGCTCTGACACTCTCAGCGAGGCATCGGGCACACAGGCAAGCTGTATGTAGTAGCTGCACTGGACAGGCTGGTCCAATTCCAGCAACGCAATGTCGTTCCTCTCCGAGATATTACTATAGCGTTCGTGAACCAGTAGCCGCTTAATGGTGCGCACTTGGGCCTCGGGGCCCAGCTGAGTCAACTGGGTGGCCCCAATCACCACACGCCACATCGTGATGTGCCTGGAAGGCAGATGAGTGGTCAGAGGGAGCGGAGCCATGTACTGCAGCAGCCCAGCAGTTCACAGTATCACAGAATCACAGAATCACAGAACCACAGAATCACTAAGGTTGGAAAAGGACGTTCAAGATCATCAAGTCCAACCATTAATCCAGCAATGTTTCCTGCCTTCTGCTTCACAAGGGACAGAGGACAGCAGCGCTACGGAGGGTGCGACTGCCCTAGCGTGCCTTAGGCTCAAGGAACATCAGGCTGGAGGCTGCTAGGAAGCAGTGGCATGAGCCCAGCCTTCCCCTGAGCAGTCTCTTGGCTGGGCTCGTGTGAGCCCAGGCACTGGGCGTGCTGCAAGGGAACGGGATGGGAGTAGCACGTGGTGCTGTGGACAGGGCACCTGCTAGTGTTGTGGGGATATCCCCATTCCCTGGTCCTCCTTACCTGGCCTCGATGAAGCAGTGGGCTGCTGTGACGACCCACTGTGAGCTGATGAGGGACCCTCCGCATATATGTCCCGTGCCTACTTTCCAGGGATCCTGGATGCTGACAATCCACGGCCAGGCCCCTGGCTGGGCATCTCTGCCACCCAC
>NW_010515177.1:0-22867 GCF_000687285.1 Phaethon lepturus | reverse complement strand
TATTTAATAATATATATTTTAATATATATATAATGTGTACATTTCCTGCCATTCTTTATCTGTAGTTTTCCATTGGTCTAATTCATAATTTTATGAAATGTCACTGCAATTATATTTGTTTTTACAGTTATCTAATTCTCCACATCCTCCCCCACCCCTGACTCCACTTCTGCTAAAGATTCAGGTGTAAATAAACTCTGGAAACTCTAGAAACAATTCGCTAGCTTTTAAGCACTAAGGAATTATATTATCTTCTATTGCATGGTAACTAGCTGGGCTGTCAATTGAACATTTAAAAAAAAAAAAGTAACCCAACTGCAGACAAATAAAGGTTATTGAATATTCTCCTGTTGATAGAACAGCACTATGTCACAACAACAGAAACTAGTCCAGACTTGCTAACTCCAGTAGCATAAGTGTGCACTGTTATCGCTATGCAGATTATCAGATTCATGAAAACAATAAGATGCGATATGCTAAAAGGATATTTACCACAACAGTTTCATATACTAAGAAGTCAATGTCCCACTCCTGCAAACTGCACATCTTCTGCAAGGTTCCATAAGGAATCAAAGACTCAGCTGCATCAATTGTTTATATAGCAGAGCCCAATTTTTTCTGGATTCATGTCCTAGGTGGAACTACAGCCTCAAAACAGACTGGTATCTCCATTCACCATATCCATTAACTACAGCTTTAATGATGCTTTTTTTATTATTATTTTACCAAGTCTTTATTAAAGGCTCTTCCTAAAACTGCATTCACTTTAGGAGTCTTTAGGATTTCAGCCTCTTTAAATGCACAAATAATTTTCCATATCTTCTGACCTAGCCAGCCAACCTTATTAACCCATCAACTTTAGAGAAATAAAGGAAACAAGACTCACAGGGTCAAGATTAGAATTCCACATGATATTCAGAAGGGCTACAGAACTAAACTCTAGATTGAAGAGAATTGGCAACTACTTTATGCCAAAGTCATCCCTAACACAAACAGATGCAATTTCCAAACTTATGCCAAGTTGCAGCCACTTATTCTGAGAACATGACCTTCTTCATTCCAGTTATTCCTACCTCCCCCTGCTCCCCAGTCCTTTCTTTATTTTGGCACACAGCCCAAGACTACATGTACCAGTTATGTTTTTATAATACTCCAGTCTCAGTTTCCAGTAAGAGGTAAGAACAGCCAAAATGCACATCACAGAGCCCTTATAAATAGTTAAAATCTAAACAACAGTCCCAAAAGAAGAACAGATTGACAATGTCAGCAAGAGGCTAGATCCTACAACTTGTAAAAAAGCTGAAAATGGAGGAATCAAACTTAGTTTGACTGAGGAATCAGAGTGCACAAGACAATACAGTTTCAAATATGATTCTGCTTTGATTAATAACAATGAGTTCAGCTATGTATTACATTTTGGTCAAGCGCAACGCACTGAGCACTTGTAAACATGTGATAAACAGCAGGCTAAAGGTTAAAAAGGGATTCAGTTAGCTATCAGTACACACAGGCCTCATTACTCCATGATTGCCTCATCCAGATGTCTAGGTATCCAAAGGCTTAAAGTGTAAGCAAACCAATCCGTCAATGTAGGCTTTTCTATTAATCTAATAAGGGCTTTAAAAACTATCATCTGGATTAGACAGGCCTGGCTGTCTAGCCATCATTTAAAGATTTTGCTGTCTCTTTTCTTGCCAAGTCTCAGATTTCTCCAGGACGAAATTGCTGAAAATACAACTTTGTTCAAAGTTATGGCTAAGGATGTTTGTTGCTTGACTTCAAGCCCACTTCAAAACTCCTGTCTTATACCCGCCTTCACTTTCAGTTGAACAAGGATTTGATATTCTCTGTTGCAGTAAGTCACTTTAAAGTTTAGTTTTATATCCTAGCAGCCCAGTAAGATCTCTGTTTTCAGTTACAAGTTACTTTAGCACAAGAAGTATTGGACTAAGCTCTGAAGACAAAAGACTTGGCTACAGACAGTACACCACAGGAGAGTAGCAGAGCAGCCTTTCAGCCCCCATACCATGATCCAGCTGGTGGATATAAATGTGGACTTGATATAAATGCAGACTTCAACTTCAGCAACATGTCTGTCTGTGTACTATAATGGTAGTCTCTCTCAAAAGCTATAGATGTCTAATTTGTAGATGCACTGAGCTGAACAAACCCAGGCGTGAGAGCAATGAGAAGACACCAAGATTTAAAATACTGTCCTAGAAATCGAAGGTCCGCATGCTGCTATCCACCATTTGAATCAGCTAATTGTCACTGCATAGAAGGTCACTCTATATCCAGTTTAGGAGCTGTGTTGTGGAAACTGGTGAATTCAGCTACATATAGCTTTTAAAGAGTGAACAGTATGTATAGGAGTATAACTGCTAGGTATACGCATGTTCTTGAAGTAAGCCTGTGACTGCCAAAGCCATTTGGATGCAAATACTAAATACATAATTGCAGCCTATTATTCCCTACATAATACCTGCAACATCAGGACTTAGAGTGATCACTTGTATGGAGTGATCCCTACCAGCTAGAACAACTGGAGCCACTGCAGAGTTAACCATAACAACCCATTTCCAGTGTTAATGGAGGGTAGGAGGACAAAAAAAAAAGAAATCACATCAAATAGCTATTGTTACAGCTAATATTACATATAAAGGCTTAGAGCTAACAAAACATCATGGGCTGCTTTCTTCAGCAAGTTTCAGTTCCAATTCAGAAGAAGTTTCTATGGCAACTGAATTGTTAATCCATGTGGTTTATATTCCAATACAGGCTACAGATCATGTTTGACAAATATCACAAGCTATTAATTTACATCTAATTGATTCCTTGTTTGGGGTTATAAAGTGTCGTTTGCTGGGTTGCAGGGATTACATGGGTTTTGTATTTTCACACATCTTTTAGTTACAAAGATGAAAATCCAAATATTTTTAACAGAACTTTAGTAATGCATTGAAGTACAATTTAAAAGAAGCAAACAGGTTTATTTGTGATATTGAGTGCCTAGAGTGCCCCGTTGTTACTTTCCCCACTCATTTCTTCTTGCATAGGCATCAGTGGGCAGGACTTGGCTGCACCTCACAACCACCTGCTGAAGCTCCAGCTAACTGGCTAACAATGCCATGGGTTATAGCAGCATGGGACAGAGAACGGAATAGCAAAGGATGCACAGAGCTCACTGAAGCCTGGCTCCTATCAAGGTCAATCACGAGCAGTTGTTCTAGTACAAGCATGTTTCTTTAAAAATAAAAGGTGCCATATCTCTTTTGAGGGATATTTTATAACAAGTGTGCTCCCTTTAAAGAATTATGGTTATTTCTCCCTATTCAAAAGCCTTTACTGGCTTCCAAATATGAATTACATTAAAATATTAAAGCTCACCAGTTAGAACATTCCAAAATACTGTAATCAATTTCCTAAGACTGCTTAAATTAAAAGTGAAGTTAATTTGAAGCTCAGTCTTGACAAAACAATATTTTGCCATTTTGAATATTTAGCAGTCTTAAATTTAGAACATTCACATTTTTCCAATAATTAGTGTTTGTAGTATAATTACAGTTTGCCTATCATTTTAGTAATCCTTAAAGAGCTTAGCGGCAAATAGAGAGTCCTTATACAATGTACAGAATGTTTCTAACCAGTGGAAAACACTCAAAATCCCTTCAGCTGCAGAGTTTAAGAGATCCCCATGGGCAGGGGAGGAAACAGGAAGATGAAGACAACACACACACACATCATTTCCAGATATTCAAAACCTGCAAAATGAAGTATAATTTGAGATCACAGTTAAGTGCCTTCAGAGAGGCTCCATCACTCAGAAGTTGAGATATTAAGCATTCGGTACTTCCATCTTCCCAAAACTTCTGCATAGCCTGCTTCTCTGAATGTCCTCAAAGTCTGACTCTCAGCTCAGCTCAACTTTGGAGGAACCAATTTCGTTTTCCAGTCCTGTCACTTAACTCTGAACCTTTTCCTCAGGACACTTACTATCAGCATTGCACCAATACTTATTGGTATTATCTCCCCCAGAGGTAAAGTTTTGCTCTGTGATAGCCTCTGGACACAGACAAGAATTTCCAGAAGGCCTCTACCTAGGAACTCTGTCCCAGTGAGATGAGTTATTGGAAAACCATGCCTCCAACAAGCCCTATCCTGGACACACTATCAGCTGGAAGATTTAAGACATATCAGTCTCTACCTACTGTTTACATACTCATTAAAGAGCCTTTTCAGAAGTTTGTACATGGTATGCCATTTCTTTGTCTGGGTCACAAGCACAAAACATGTTATTACCCTGACCTGTAATTTCAACAGTGAAGTCTCAAATACATCCATGATTTACTAACCTCACACAGCTTCTACTATTTTAAGTGTAGTCTTCAGACAAGAGAAGAGGAATACTTGAACTTAGTATAGTTAATTTTGTGAAGATCAAACATAAGGCTTTTTCAGGCAGAAATCCACACTAAGAAGAGAGTGTGTTCAGGAACTATATTTCTTAGTCTTTTTCTGCAGAGTTCAAGCTACTGAACACCTAAGTCTTTCATTTAGCATATGAATAAGAGATATCCCTTAAAATACAGGGTTTTTCATGCAGGCTAGCTTAAAGCTGTGGAGATCCATTGTGAAGCCTATTCAGAACAGCAGTTAAGTTTCTGGGACAGCTCTATATTCATGGAGTGGAAACTACATTAACAAATCCAAGGTTCAGTACTTTTGTTCCTTCCTAGTCTTCCACAGCTCTTTTAGTTCAGCGTCTCTCCAATTTCAACTACAATACCCTTCCAAAAGCAACATTTCTGTGCTCAGATTTTTGCATGCAGCATCAGCCCTTTAAATACCAAAACCTAACAACTTAAATCATGCTGCAGAAATGGAGAAAATGTTCTGCAGAACTGGTGGGGGGGAAGGATTCCTCATATAGCTTTTCAACACAGCTATAAAATTTGCAAATCAATTTTGTTGTGCCAACCACTAATATGTGCTTTCATACTGTGATATTATTCTGCAGTTGCCAGCAAACTTAGCAAGACAATGCTTCACTACCTGATCAACTGTATTAGAAAAATAATTATATTGATCATTTAAAATGGACAGAAGATTACTTAGTCTTGGTATAATTTTGGACATTTAATTCACAACAATTATTTTCAGATTACATTCCCTCTCCTCTCCCCATCAATTTCCTTCTCCACATAAACTACCCATTGAGGACAATCGTTTGACCCTTGAATGAAAAAGAAAACTGGCAGTTTAAGGCTCTGTACAATGTCTCCTCAATCTGTGAAAAATACTTGAGAACCCAGTAACAGTAGAAATCACGAAACAGAGATCTTCTCTGTTGTTGAGAAACCAGGCAATTTTACACTCACCAGCAAGTTGGAATTCATGCTGCATGATGAGTTTTGGAAGTATCATTTCTGAGAATGGGAAGAGAATGTGAATATCAGTAACTAGCTGTAGTAAGTGTTCTCGATAGTTCCAGCTGCTTTTTCCCTCTGAAAAGGGGAAAGGGGGGGGATGAAAAATTCACAGGTGGTATGGGTTTTTCTAATATAATTCAACAGATTTCTGGAAAGTGTTAAATAGAAAAAAACCAAACTTGTAGGATCACTGTAGCTCATAAGTAGAGTCATCACTCTACCGGAGTTTCCTTAAACTGCAGTACATTAATAATGTTATGTATTAGGTACAATGTTATGTAAGGTGTGACATAAAGAAAAAAATTACAAAGAACACAGCACCTTCCCAAATTTCAGAGTATGCTAAGCAAGCATAGATATCAGTAAGACAATGCTATTCAGCATTCAATGCTTAGCCTTTATTTCTAAGTTTCCTTCTCATTCTTTTCCAGCTGCCCTCTTGGGATAAGGTTGATGAGGGGAAGCTTAAAGGTAAAAGAAATCAGAAGGAAAAGCAAGAAAAAATTACCACTTAAGCTACTTCTGTATGTCTTTCATTCACATTGCAAATTCGGGCAACTCAAGATCTTTCTAAACTCATGCTACTACCAACTACCCTAGATAACCTTATCCTTCACACTGGGCCTGATGAAGGGCAGTGCAGATATGTACTGCTGCCAGACTGGTTTCCAGCTCCTTTCGGGCATTACATGCAGACCACTAAAAAAGTCTTACAGGAAAACCTTAAAAACGTCTGATGATGACTTACTCGGTATGCTACTCTGGGTTTGCTGTGATGCATCCTGAAGTCTTCTGTAAAAGGCTTTCTCCATCCATTTCCATAAAGAAAGCTGCCTCCAACATACCCCCACTACTTACTCCAAAACAAAAATCAGCTCACAAGAAACTGGAGTCTCTTATTTTCTGCATTGGCACTACCTTAAAAACCCATGGAAGGAAGATACTCCTAGATCTCTAGCTACTGCCCTTTGCCTTCTGTTATAACAACTGCTCTTAATATGCCCATGGGACTGCTCTGCAGTCCGAGGAATGCCCATCGGAGCAGCCTGGCCTGAGCCAGCATTTCTGGTACACTAGCCAAAACCACATTACTTACAGATTATTCTGTCAACTGCCTGGAGTAACATATCTTCTTCTGGCAGAATGCAAATGAGTTAACAGTTAAGAAAAGTTTGTATAGAAAAGAAGGCATCGAACACTAGAAAGTGAATAGTATAAGCTATCAGGTTTCCAGGAAGCAGCAGAGAACCTTCTGGTTTTGTGCCCTGTAACGCACTCTACTGCGAGAACAAACCAGTTAGCAACAAAAAGAAGCAAATAACAGATGGGGCCACATGAGGAACCCAAGTCTTCAGGTTCTGCTGACCCTGTGCAGTTTTCTACACTGTCCATTGCATGACGTGAATGACAGAGTGATACTGACACAAACACGAGCTCACAGAGCATGTTGCCTACTGAGGTTTTGCTTGTTATGTCCACTTTACTCCCATCATTCCTGACACCAGCAACAAAATTTGATACCGCTGTAGAAACTTCCTTCTGCTACTAAGAAATATTTGCTGTAAAGGGTAAAGTGGTCCTGTAACTTCAAAGTTGCTCATTTTTATTTGCTCGTTAAATGCCTTTTGGGGAGAAAACTGTTGTTTAATATACAGAGACTGTTTGAGGGTAATTAGTACACTCATCACTTCTCTAACAATAATCAGAGTTTATGCAGCAAACATAGATCATGAGAACCAAGCTAGACGTTCTCCATTTACATCTGGTAGGAGTCCACAGCACCAATTAATTTTTTTTGACAAGCAGGTGAGTACCTTTGCCATCATTTAATACTAACTACCAGCCATCAAGAGAAAGGATTTTTTTTTTTTTTTTATCAGCCATAGTCTCTGGATGTGCATCAAAACTCACATTATGCAGTGGTTAGTGGACAAGAACATTAGGCTGTGAACTACGTACTGTGATTGGCATTTATGTCATGCTGTCCCCTGCAACTGTGGGGGGAAAAAAAGACAGGGACAAGGTCTAAACACATGCAGGAAATAGTCAGAAATAGGCTTCTTAGCTAACAGGGGAGAGTTCTCTCATCTGTTGTCCTCTGATTTCTTCTACTGACAATAAAATTTTCCTTGTTTTCTGAAAGTCATCACATACAACTCCCTTGAGCTAAAAGGTAGTGGATGCTTGAAAAGGTGAACAAAAAATGAAAACCATCTTATTTCTGCTTGTGTGTTATCTCATGGAAGTAGTCTGTGCACAGGTCTTCCACATGGTAGGAAGCATCAAACTACTGACTATCTGGGCACATCGTTACCTTTTCTGCAAATGTAGAGTGCAAAAAAACCTTACAATCTTCATCAGAAACAAAGATTGCCACCAAGTGGATCTCTGGCCCCACTGGTTGTCAGTTATCCCAAAGTTAACTCCTGGTCCTACTGTAAGACTGTACCAAAATGCCATTCTGTAATTCTCAAACATGCAAGATGTTCCATTGCTTGTTTTAATCTTAACTGGGACGGGAGAAAGAATTATTACAGAGCTTGGCAGTGTAAAGTAACCGGTTATATTTAGCATTTCCAGGGTCACACGTAGATAGGTTTCAGGCAAATAATGATTAAAATAAAATCTGAATATCGGGGGACAGGGAGTGAGACAGTGATTGGGGAGAAAAGAAAAAGACAATTTATCAGCTTAACAATAAACTTCAGAATTCTAAAAAATAAAATATTTTTTAAAGCATTCTTTCCAGGTCATTTTAATTCACTACAAGAGAGTAACACCACTCTTTATGTGGAAATAAGGAGTTGCATCTCAAAGCTGGATGCTTTAAATCTGCACCTTTGCTAGGAATGGATTCACAGCTCCGAGAGCTCTTGAGCTGGAACTTACTGGCTTGTGCCTATTTTGGAAAATATTCCGCACTGCCAAAAGAGAAAGGTCAACATCAAATACCACGAACTGCATTACAGTATTATACAATATGATCTCTCACTTGCCCATCACAAACCATCTTCTCTCTCTTCCAGGTGACCTATATTTACTGATCAAATATTCAAGTAGTTTTGACAAATTTAAAATTTAGGACTTCTGACTTAAACTGAACTTTACTGGTACTCACCCTAAGGGAAGATTAAATGAGGAATGAAGGGAAAGACTAGATACTAAGTTTATACCATTGCGTCTTCTACAGTGCACTTATTTAGTAGTTTTCCATTCTATGGCTGTTGATTTGATTTTCTGAAGAATTTTGTGCTCAACAGTATGCACCTAACTGTGCATGCCCAACCAGCTTTGCAGTGACTACTGGTATTTAAACTGAAGATATTCCACATCCTACCAAAACTGACTCAGACCTCTTTCAGACTGGTATCATGACAGAAAACACTTACCCAATTTCCTCTTGTTGCCTTAGCACACAGACAATTGCCTAGAAACACATCTCTGGGGACACATAAGGGTTTAGTACAGAATCACCCATGTATATTCTCATTGTGTAATATTCTATTAACATCAGATTATTTTCCAAAAATTATACTGAACTGATTCTTAGAATAACTCCTACCAATAAATTCTGAACCAGTAGACACAGGGAACCGACATGCTAGATTTGCCCTTTTGATCATATGTTAAACTCAACAAAGAGGATCCAAGAATTCCAAAGTGGTCTCCAACTTCGAAAGGTAATTTGATCCAAAAGACACAAATCCAAGCTTCCCAAGGGCTATGCTGTGTAAAAGCTGTGTTTTTTCAGCTGGACATGGTATTGAGCTACTTTAATTTAATCAGTTATTTTTTAGATAAATATATAATGCTACATATACGCAATGTCAAAACAGACCTGTATATTCCATGTAATAGCTATTTTTTGGAAGCCTGTTAATTCATACCAGTAGAAATTGCATTTCCAGAATAGTACACTTGAGCTAGATCAGACAAGCTCTTTTTTTTTTCCCCCACTTGCTAATGCAACAGAGTACTTAATGAAGAAGCACACAACAGAGAAAACATCCTTCTTCCCACCCTTCAAAATAAGAGTCTGGAAAAAAAAAAACCAACCAAACCAACAAAACCCCACCATAATAGTATTTAGCTGATGTCAAGAACAGCATGAAATAGTGCTTTACTTTACACCATGGGCTCATTTAGGATATGGTCCCTGCAATTTTCGACTCTGACCATGCTGCTTGGCTTGGCTCACGAGCCAGTGGCCGAAGATCATTTTATTGATGACAGCATTGGTGTGTTTAAGGGTCACAAGAGGTCCTCTGAGCCTTATGAATTGAAAAGTCACTATCCTAAAGAGCTTATAATTTTAAATATGATGGGAAGAAGAAAGTATTAGTCACATTTTATAGAGAGAAAATAAAACCACACAGTTACAACATAATCACAAGAAGTTGGTGGTTAGATCTAAATATCTAAACCAACACAATTGTTCAAATTATTTCGCCGGACCCTTCCCTTCTCCAGTCTAACAGTACCTGGTAACAGAGCAGCCTGTCTATAGGGATAAAAAGACAAAGTCAGCAGTTAGTATACCATGGTTAACTAGTCATAAACATCAGAAACAGATTGAGTTGAATGAATGTTGAAGGAATGGGAAGACAATTCAGCCTAATTTCAAGCTTCCAAACACTTTTTCTTACAAGCATAAGAAAAATAAGACTGAGGAAAAGAACAGCTGGTTTATAAGTCTGCAGGAAACCCAAAATAATTCTTCACAGAGCTGTAAGCACAATGCTTTGCTGCATACAGAAATGGTTTGACAGAGGCAGAATTTTCTGAGGAGCAGCAAGAATTCTAATAGACAATTTAGCAAATATATACACTAAGACCAACTTTGCATTTCTTAGCTATGTCAAGGATTCTTGCATACCTCCATCGTGTAGATTTCTACGTTTCCCTCTTCACAGATTCATCTTCTTGCTGTTAAAAGACTCCCAACAGCAATGAAAACTGGACCTTGCTGTTCATCCAGAATCCAACACAAGCAATCTTGGTTACAAGTTTTTTCATCTTTTTTCTTACTCTCTTGCTTTTTCCTCAGCACCTGGGTCTCCACTGAAACCAAGAAGAAAGCTTTCTCACCAAATACATTCAGACCTTTCACAGGCAAATCCCCAGAATGCTTCATTTTAATGTCTTAACTGAGGTAGCAGTGATGGTGCTAGTGTTATCCATTAGACTGGACACACTTCCTCCAGTTCCCAGCTTGCTCCTGGCCCCCAGCTGTCCAGGAAACCCTTTTGCCCCTTCTCCATTCTAAAAAGACAAATGGCCTCCTAGGAAGCAAAATTACAGTATACGTCTTCAAATCAATGGCATTGTATGTACGAAGTCAACATCGTACCTTTCTACTGTCATAGCTGTGTTCTCTGTTGTAAATGCCCTCACTTATTGATTTTTATTAGTATCAAATACTGCCTCAAGAAAACTGGCGCCCACTGAGCATCTGGTGATGCTTTGAAGATCTGTCTAAATATTTCTAACAGTGCCTGCTATAGCTAAAAACAAGCCCCACAAATTGTGGATAAGCAGCTTATCCTTGAACACATAAAGCACAACTTACAAGGTTCTTTACATGCTGCAGATCAAGCCTCTCTGTGCCTCTGGCTCATTATTACATCTGCTAGCTCTGCCTTGCCACGTCTACTGCAAGTAACCCTTCTTGTGGGACCTCAACAGTGCCACACACTGTGTTCCACAGTACTTTGCAGAAAAGATTAGAAGCCACTCCCATTGCCTTCCCTGATGTGTAGGGAAGGCAGCCAGAGTTCATCAAAATGGAGGCAAAAAGTTTGGTTTCTTTAGGGAGTTGAAAACAGCAAGATCACCTATGGGAAATGCTTTGAATGCCTGCATGCTCAGGTTGCATAACAGACTGGGGAGTGTGCTCCTGGAATTGATTTCCTCCCTCTGAGCACAGGAGAACCACCCAGAGATGTTTGGATTGAGGGTGGATCTATCAGTTATTCAGATGTTCATGGAGCCAGTCCTCAAGCCGCATCCTTCAATTTGAAAAGGCAACAGACGACATACAGATCAGCCAAAAGCAACTGAAACTCTGTTATTGGTTGGACCAAGATCAGCTGGTAGTGCACTAAGGACTTCATTACCCTAAAACACATTGTCCTATTCACAACACAATAGCTAACCTTATGTAGGTATCTTCCACTTACAGCCATAAATTGAAGATAATCAGAAAAAATGCTTATAGGCACATTTGTTATTAGCTTCTCTTTAATTGAGAAACAAATTGGTTTCATTTGTGACATACTAGGCTTGTAAGCACACCCTGCTTTGTTATGTGCTGCAATAGCAAAGAAACCCGTATATTTGTTTATGCATGTGTCCTCACCCTTCTCACTCCCAACCCACACACCAAAAACAGAGAGTAGAATAGGATCACAGATCCCTGATACAAGCATGCATCTCAAGACAGGGGCATTGCTGTATTTAATTTTTCTCTAGTTGCCAGTGCACCTGTCTGTGCTAAATTTCAACCCAGTCTCAGGATTGAGAAACCCAAGCATGTCTTCAGGTAAAAGCACATACAGGACACCCATAGAGCTGGAGTACAGATTTTATTTTAAAAAGGAGCCTCAAATGGCTGAAATCTCTGTATTTGGCTGTGAAAAAACACACAGCAGATTTTTGTTACCTTTTTGGAGAGCACAACACATCCTGTTATAGTTCTATGAACATACAATACTTCTGTTTCACCAGTTGCTAGAGGACCACACTGTAGGTAAGACCTCATTGGTACATCTGGTCAAAAATTAAAAACAAATCAAATTAATTCAAGCCCTATCTACTCTGATTTCTAGTCTAGTAATCTAGTGCACTAGCCAGAACTACAGACAATAAGGGCTTTTAGACTTCTATTCCAAGGTAACCTAGAACCTAAAGAACTTCATGAAAAGCACAGACTTTCTGGGCTTCCAGTACTCTTCCCAAAGCAGAAGCTCTGGGCTGGAAACCTCAAAGCTTCCAGATTCTAATCAGCTGTTCTACCTTGCTCAACACTTCATTGTGTAATAAGAAAACAGACAATTTTGATCAGCAACTGCCATTTCTGAGGGTGTATGCAAAAATTTCTGATTTGCAGATTACTGCGAGCAGTATTTTTATTCTGAGTTGGGATAAACTTGAGCTAAGATTTCCTATGAGCTGGGAATACTGCAAGTTAATAATGGTCAAGAATAAACATTTCTTATAATTTGGTTTTGTAGAGCATCAGTGTTTGTGACATTGCAAATGGCTTCTTAAGAGCAGAACTCAAAAATCCCATAAACACACCAAAGAAGTTAACCTCAGCAATTTAGGTTTTATTGAAGTGTTTCACAATGTCAGAGATTAACTGGAGAGAAAAACTGTGATAAATGATACAGGCATCATTTAAAAGACAGTGTCCTGGCTTTACAGATCACCAATTCTGATAACAGAATGAACAATACAATCTGAAATCAAACCAGACTGAAAAAAATTTTTTCTCCCGTTACAGAGAATAGTGTGCCTGGTCCTTGAGCCACCAAATCTTTTCATGGCATTTTCTATCCAATGATCAGTCTGTCTCTCTTATTGTGACTTTGTCTATGCTTATAGAAAGACAGCTGGTTTCAGATTATGCTTAGTCCCTCTGAAGATGCAGTTCCTTATAGTTACATTAAAACAAGCACATCTAGCTTTTGCTAGATGGAACCTGAATGGCTTGCTTTATGTCCTAGAGCCCTCACTGTTAAATGCAGAGTCTTAGCCAAACTTGTAGTAGTTCTTTAAAATCAGGTATTGGAGGTTTATTCCCACTTCCACAGACTGAACAATTGTTGATATATAGCCTGTCAATTGCTGCATCCCACAGCATTAACTTGAAGCTGAAGCCAACACCCTAATTCTTTACAGTGACCTACTAAGGCTTCTTGAAATACAGGATAGAGAAAGCTGCCTCTTCTACCAGACCTCACAAGGTCTGGACCAGTGAGCAAATCAAAGCTCAGATGTTCCTCAAAAGCAGCTCTAGCCAAGCCATACAAACCACGCAGTTTGCAGTGCAGTGATCTTGTTCAAGACGTGGCCAAGCTGACTCCTAGGAAATACTGGGACAGAGATTTTTCTGGCCATGTTCTTTGCCAAGATGCACTCTTGGTAACACAGTGCTGCCACATACTTAGTACAAAGTCAGACTTCTAGGGAAAGTCAGAGGCTCTTAGTCAAGTTGAGATTTTCAATGGATCCCCCTGGGTCCTAACTTCCCAAGAGCCTTGCCTGCTGTCACCATGCTCGTACCACCTCATTAGACTAATTCAGGATAATAATTTACCAGGACTGTGGCAAGCCCAACTCAGTGCTTTTGGAATCCTCTTTGTCCAACAAAAGATATTGAAGTGAATGTGAGCCAACACCCCCCAAAGGATATCTCCTGTTCATTATGAGTACTTTTTGGCCACTTAATATTATCTTAGTTTGTGATATATCACATCACAGCACAGCATGCTTCTGAGAAAGCATATGCTGGCTATTTTTATGTGCAAATGACTTTTTTTTTTTTTTTAAGAAATCTATCATTCTCCCACCGCTATTCTCCACTGTGATCATGATTCAGATGTTAGGAGTTACAGTTATGGAATAAGATTATCTGTTCCTTGGATTCAGCCATGCTGGAGTTTATGCAAAGGAGCATCAGCATTATCTCCATGGGCACAGGCTTCACAGGAGCAGTTAAGCAAAGCTCCTTCTGAATTTTGCCTAGGGAAGAAACCTAGTGTCGAAGCCAATCTAAATAAATAAAGCCACATACACAAACAAACACCTGTTGCTTTGAACTTAAGAGATTTATGAACAGGGTTGGTATCCTTGCCACTTGCTCTCCTCTCTGCCTCAAGCTCTAGAAAACTTTAATTTCACAAGACACCCTGGTATCAATTACACCAGATAGGTCTACTCCAGGCATACATCAAAGCCAATGAGATAAGAATCTGTTCCAACCTCTACTGCAGCACACAGCACAACCAGCATTTATTTCGCTTTTCTCTTGAGCACTGACGCTTGGTATTTCTTAACTTGAACAAAGCTATCTAGACTGACTGTTCCCAGAAGAGCAGCAATTAGCTGCTTATATCCTGATATCTGTGATTACAGTCTGACTTAAGAACCCAGGACTTCAGTGATGGTTATGGATCAGGCATCTCTGTACCCCAGGAAAGCTGTTTAGCTTGTTTGTCCTCACCTCCTCTCGCTGCCAGGACCTGGAAAATAACCAAGTACTTAAGCTTCAGTTTCACAGAAACTGTCATAGAACAGCATCATCACACTGTACTTTTACAACAACCTGAACCAATCCAACTGTGGGCCACCACAGTCCTGCTCTGTCCTTGCCTCAGAGTCCGCACCCTTTCTTTGCATCAACAGAAAAGACACCGAGAAAGTTAGTAACTCTCTCACCAGACCTGAGAGCAAAGACCACATTTCGTGAGGACATATAAAGGCCAGAATCAGCAAAGGACAAGAAAAGGAAGACTGTGTGGCAAATTAGATCAACCTCAGTCATCACAGGAACACAGTTTTTGCAATTCTCAAACCTCACTAGCATCTAAAACTTACTTTTTTTGCAAGCTCAAGTATTAGACGTGGTATGGAAAGTGTGACTGGAAGGCCACAGTAGAGCCTCTTGATCCACTGAGTTTTTGCTATTCAAGCTAAACAGAGTCCATCAGGAAAAGACAAGATTAGGGTCCTCAGCTATTATGAACAGAAGAAGGTCTATTGTTGTTGACTACAGCAGTACTCACAGCAAGAAACAGATTAAGCCCCAGAAGCTGAAGTGCAGTGGCAGACAGACAAGATAGGTTTTCTAGTTGGCAGAGTGCTTAGACAGAAGGGATGCAGCTTGCCCACACAGCAAGTCAGAAGCAGAACTAGTTAGCTAGCTGCCCTTCCCTTTTCCTTACTCTTTCAACAATTTTAGCCATTTCTAGGCTAAGCATCTGTTAGAGCTTATTTTGGCTCAGCTTCAGGTCTCAGTCTTGTTCTTGGGAAGGTATTTTGCCAAATGAAATAGCAACCTTTTTGCTCCAGTGCTTGTGAGCAGATATTTAAAATATTGTTTTTGTCAAGGACAACTTCTTTTGATGGGCTGCGAAAGAGCCAAATTCAGTTTGAGACATTATTACAGTCCCTTACAATCCCTGGAAGCCCTGTGTGCATTTGATTAAAGGGCAATGGAAACCAAAGATTTCATTTTAATGGAGTAGTCTTGAGCTGTTGCAAAAGTTCTATCCAAAACCCAGAAGAACTTCTGTGGTGACACAAACTGGACATACCACTTAAAACAACTAAGCACCATGTTTTATTTGCATAGCATGTGTCCTGTAATTTGACTTCAGCTGACAAAACAAATGCGTTTAGCAACAATTAAGATACATTAAAATCAGTACTGTTATGAACCCACGGTCAGAATTATGTCTTAGGAAAGGCTTGCTATTACACAGGAAATAGAATTCTAGTTCCCATGCTGAACAAAGATGATAAAGACTGAGCACGACCTTATGTAAGCCCTGTTAAATACTGGGCTACGCTACAAGTCACAATCTACACAGGCAGTTGTATTTGCTTTGAGTACCTCAGTTGCAACAGAATATTGAACTACAGTTTTTAGTTGAAGGGATACTCTTCCAATGCTATTGACATGAAACACAACAGCATAAAGAGCTTCCATGAGAAAGCAGACTGAAAAAACACACATAAAAATAAAAGATTTAAAGGAAAAGGAATAAAAAGAGAAGCAAGAAGTGTTCCAGCCTAAAAAAGGCTTCTACAAAGCTCTGGCTAGCATGCAGTCTCATCACCTTTGGAGAGTTCTGTTACAGGATTCACAGTCATCGAAGGGTAACAACCACATCAAGGTGAAGTTTTGCTAACTTGCTGTAGCCAACCATCAGCAGCTCTACAATTCTTAACCAACAATTTATATACTTCTGTGAGTCTTTGTATACCTGTAAAAAAGCACAAGGCTCCCACAGAAATGAGAGGTACCTCACTTTTTCCCCACAGCCCTCGGACTGGCTATAAATGGTGGCGTGACTGATCATTTGACTCCCATCTGTCCAACATCTGCTTTTTAGGGAAACCATCCTGCAAATATAACTACCTGGCTCTAGGCTACCATTATTATAGGCCTCAAGTTGCGCCTGGGGAGGTTTAAACTAGATATTAGGAAAAATTTCTTCATGGAGAGAGTGGTCAAGCATTGGAACAGGCTGCCCTGGGAGGTGGTGGAGTTGCCATCACTGGAAGTGTTCAAAAAACATGTAAACGTGGCACTTCAGGATGTGGTTTAGTGGGCATGGTGGTGTTGGGTTGATGGTTGGACTTGATGATCTTAAAGGTCTTTTCAAACCTTAATGATTCTGTGATTATTCATAATGAATACCCTGTTGTATATTGAAACTATCACTAATGCCATTCCCTTAAAAAGATTCAGCATACTGACTTAGAGCCTGGGATCTCTGCTGGGGATGTTGTTTGTTCCCGTGTGCTTGTCCTTCTGTGAAGTGATATGCCTGCATTACAAACACCACTACACAGTGATAGCTGTGGTACCTGAGCAAGTTAGCTTGGGTATGGGAAATAATACAGCTGACTGAGCACAGAAATTAAGTGGCCCCACTGTGAAGGGTGTATTAGTCCAGGGAGGCTGCTCTACTAACGTGGCCTTAGGGCTTCTTGTACCTAAACTATTTTGAGTGTGTCTGTACTGCATTGTATTTGCCATGTATTTGTCTAACACATATAACACAAATGTATGTATGATTGTGTTTTAATTACTATTTTCTTCTTGACAGTGATGCTATATTGCCATCAACTTTCAACATTCAAATATCCTATCTAACAACCCCCAAAATTGTGGAAGTGGGTGAAAGTTTTTGCATATTGACCAAACAATATTTGCTTGATAGAGTATTCCTATAGTCACAATTTTCTTTGGTAAAATTGAGAATTAAAAACATAATACAAAACTCTAAAAGCTGATATTATCACTCACTTTAGGACTACAGTAGCTTGTCTTAAAAAACAACACCCCCAAAACCACCCAAACAAAAACCAAAAGGCAAAATCAGCAGTTATTGCAAGACTTGCAACAAAACAATATGTTTGGCATCACACTTCCGGTGGCAATACAGTAGCATAGTAGCACAGCACCTTACACAAGAGAAAGAGTTCAGAACTCAGAACAGCCATGGATAGAATTGCAGGTGCTTCAGACATTTTAATGCCCAGAGGTTGCTACAAATTACATTTAGGATTCCCCTCCTGTTGCCTTAAAGGCATAAGTAAGTTCAGCCAAACCACTGACTATTCCTGATTTCTATCTGAACTGCAAACTCTTTGGAGCTATATATCCTTTTGTGCCTGCATAGCTCCGTCTGAACAGAAATAATAATCCAGGCTGCCACAAGTCCAGATCCCAGACTCAAGAAAGCTACTGAAGCTTTAAGGTGCCATGACCCAAATTATGCTCGCAAAGTGAGTTTCTTGCAAACTCCCTCTAGACTCATAAATATAGTTCTGTTTCCAATAATGTGTTTCTATTTAACATGTTTTCTGCATTTAAAACCATAATCCTTTGATAACTTTTGGAATATTTGGAAGATATTAAAAAAAAAAAAGGATTAAAAAACCAGAAAGCAGTTGGGTATGCCTGAAAGTTGATTGTTTATATGAATAAGCCATAGAACAAATAAAAGGCCAGACTGACGACAGTAGTAACTCCCAATGCTGATTCAAAGAAATTAAAAGCAGACCAGGAAGCTTAAATCTAAGTGTTTTCAGTTGATCTTTGTTCCTGACTGTGTTTAATGGTCAGCTGTTTGAGAAACCCTCTGGGGTCCTACTAGTTGATTTCAAACTGGGAAACAGCAAACTACCACAGAGAGCAAGATGCTTTTCTTTTCAAAAGAGTGAATGTAAACACTTCTGAAAGGTTTCAGACTGCCAGTCTCAGAAATGTTTTACAGAAGAAATACCAAGAAGCTTTTATCAGTCTCTCTATGTATCTACAATACAATACTATATACACCTCCCAGGACAGAATATCTGAGCTTCTAACAAACTAAAATAATTGTCTCCATAATTCTCCTCCAAAGCAAGGTGGTGTTATTATCCATACCTCACTCTGATGCAGAAAGTCTCTAGGCTATATTCAGATGACCAATATTTCATCCATGCCCCTAAGTTTAGTGCTTCCTACAGGCTAGGTATCTTTGAAGGCCACATCAGCCAATACAGGACTCAGTACAGAGATTGAGGTAAAATTTGACTCAGTTCCACTGGGTGCAATGTGTGCCTAACCTCTAGCACTCTGAGAGCCTATATTTCTAAGTCCAACACTCTAGACTTTAATTTTGCTGGAAAGATGCTGTGCTACTCCCAAAAATAGTCTTTAGCTTCTCTTCTTCTAATAACTTCTTCAAATCTTAAAAATATTTTTTTTAAGTAAAAAAATACAGAAAACAAAGCCCTTCCCCCAAAATTAAATCCTTGATAGAGATAACACTTTTTTTTTTTTTTTGAGCTATACAGACAAAAGATATTTGAAGCCATAGGGGCAGTCATGCTCAGAATGAGATAGAATGCATTAATGAACTAGAGTACGGTGATTACAGTGCAGAAGCAAAAACAGAAAAGCAAGCTGCTAGCTCAGCCTCCCTTTCCTTCCCAAACACTCAGAATTCAGCTACCTAACTGCTGGCCAGCACTATCGCAAGCTGATGCTACCTCAGTTCTTTGCTTCATGCTGTCATTCTGTTTTCACAGGTTAGGTCTGTGTTTAGGTGGTTTGCATTAAGCAGGTAAATTAGACACTTATGTTACACATCTGGGCTTTGTAGACTCTCCATACAATCAATACTCAGAGCGACAATTGTCTTAAGGGTGCAACTGCAAGCATCTATATTAGACTTTAGCAAGGTGACTGAATTGCCTTCGGGAGATACTTCTCTTACCATTGACCACAGAAAGAACATACAGAGTCCAGGCTCCAAACCCAGGCAATCATCTAAGAGAGAAGATAGACTATGGATATACTGCTCACGCTTCTGTCCCTGGGCCAGAAGTTATTAGAAAAGTATCACCCAGCAACTTTTTGGCTACTTGATTTTTAAAACATCAAATGAGGTATGAGAGGAATGAAAACTGAATAGTCAGGCTCCAACACCTGAGGATAAGAATCTTTTAAAGCCATAGGGAGACTTCTTACTAGGAAGTTAAAGCAATGTTTTTGTCTGGATAGGTTTCTCCTACCATTCAAAAATATTTTCTTTCAGAAATGAGGAAGGGATTTGCTTCTCATATTTGCTAAACTGGGACAAGACATAAATGCAAAAGGTTGTGACTTCCATTGTTTATAAGATAAGATGTACTTACTAAACCTGACCATTCTGTTAATGAACTCTACAGAATATCCCAAGGCATATACAGATGAAGTGTAAGATACTGGCACATCTAAAAATGAGGCAATTTATTCATATTTGATAAGGAAAATTTCTAACAACAAAAGGATTTGGGAGAGAAGTTTTACAGTATTTTCAGAGGGAGACAGAATCCCCTGTAGACTTCAGAGGGCAGAAAATTAAAAAGAAAGATTTCTAGACAGAGATAGCTAAGGGAAGATGACTGAGCATGGTGACGGATCTCTCCCATAAATTTTGCCATTGGCAGAAGGCAACCTTCCTGGCAGCTATGGAAACAAATGACTGGGATGATATTTCAGTGATGGATCAGCTCTTATTACTTGTTCCAATGCAAAAAAAAAGATGCAAAGGGATGTCATTCAGAATAGTAAGTGGCAAATCCCAAATGTTTGAGAGAATTAGAACAAAAAATCCCCAGAATATATAAAAACAGCTCTGGAAATTCTGAACTTTTCAGGTCAAATTACACTGAGTGAAAGAAATTAGCTGTGAAGTTGTAGCTGCAAACAGAAGTCTGACTTTTCAGAAAGGGGTTGGAAATCTCACATGAACAGCCTAATTAATTGTGTTTGTATACTCCCCTTTCTGCCACAATAACTCAAGTTGGGGGGAGCTGTAAAGGCTGGAGTACTGGGCAACTTGGAATCAGTTCTCTATTTGTGCAGACCACTCCAACCAGCCCTGTGCAGTTCACTCACCCAGTGCTGTATCATACTTTCTGATGCAGAAAGACAAATTGGCAAACAGAATATAGAAGGTGAATTTATATGACAGTGCTTGGGGTATATCAAATCTACAGACAGATTGGTTAGGACAGAGTTTAGCAAAAGCAGCCCTTGCAAATACTATACTATAGTCCAAGCTTTCATGATTAACAGGTTTGATATAAAATGCAATCAAATGTTGCTGCTACACCAGAGAGCTCAGCAGCATGACCTCACCTCAGCTAAAGAATTATTTCCATTTATTATTGGAAAACAGTACAGAGACAGTTAGTGTTCTCCTCCAGCTTAGGCTAGTTGAACACTTCCTCCTTCTCCAAAGTGCACAGTCTCTGGGTCAGGAAATGCACTCTTCAGCTTCTTCTCAAAGCTGTTTCCTCAAAGCGTTAAGGTCTTTCCTGCCTTTCCTCAGTAGATTGTCTATGCATGTCCCATATACAAACCTAGCCACTACAGTATCATTAGTCATATTTTGCAGAAGTGGGAAACTGAAATCTAAACGTTAAATGACTTCCCTGAAGTCTGTGGCAGAGATAAAAGGAGAATAAAAACTGTCTCCTAGATTTTACTACCACTATTCCTTTTCAGCTCCCATTTCTGTATGTAAATGATTATCTTCTTACCTTCTCCCTCACTGCTCCCTTATTCGTCCAACACATCATGCTGCAGATGCCTCAATACTGGGAAAAAAGCACAGAGCTGTGAAGGGACAGACACCACTGTCAGGCTCTGGTGCTGTAAAAATCATGTAATCCTCAGAGTTCACAGAATAACATTTTTGCCATTTTATCTCTCTGCAGGCTTTCCTACACCATCAAGTAAAATATATGTTTTCCAGTCTAGTTACTTCACTTCTGTATGCAGATTCCACCTCAAGACACCAAAGCAAATGTTTGTGCTGAGTGACAGAGCTAACAGCGCCAGTCCCAAAGGTCTAACTCACTGCTTCTGGGGACATATGAATTTTTGGTCTGGGCTCAAATGTACAGAAAATGATGACTTTGACCCACGCTGTAAAGGTCACCAAGGAAAGGACATGCTTACTTATAAGAGAAGTAAAGCTGTAAAGTGATTTTATAACAAGAAGGGACTGGGAGAGGAAATTATTTTCCCAACAAATAGCACAGTGATACATTAGCTGTTACAAGTGTTAGAAATTTTTTTATATTTGAAATCTGCCTGCACAAGAACTTTCCTACTTATCTGCTATCAGTGACATTACACTTCATTTTATTTGGATGTCAGTAGGTATTCAAGGACGCAGCACTGCTCTGTTACAAAAGCTTTTAAGTCAAGCAGAGTAGCAGCATGTTACCAGACAAAGGGACACTGTTAAAGGCTGCCTGCCAGAGATTGCTTATTCAAGTTGATTACACAGAAAGGACAGTAGCGCTGCCACATGTCTGCCCCATACGAAAAGCCGGGAGTCCAAATTTTCTTGAGTTCTCACTGTGAACTGGAACATAATATATTGACACAAGGTTTGATCTTGCAAGGTAGCGCACCTAACTGCTTTGCTAGGTCAGTGCAAGCACATTCTATCTTAGTTTTAAGTACAAGTAGTATATAAAATGCCTCTCACTTGAAAGCTGACTCTGAACATTATTTGAGTGAAAAGCAGAAAATAAGCACAATACTAGAGTGTCAAGGACGTCAAGAAGCAAGAATGTCCTGAGAGGTTGGAAAGTTCATGCTTTCATCAAAGACACAAAATACCTTTCATTACCATATATTTCAGTAATCTGGGATTGTACAGCACATTTTAGGATTGCACCACCATAACATCTGTAAGTAAATCTCTTATGTGAAATGGCAGAGAAGAATTAAGGTAGAATTAAGGTAAAAATAATGAAATCCACCTCATTGAGTTTCCCTTAATTTTATTAACTGAAGAAACTGGCAAGTCAAATTCGTGTAATAAATATTGGTGGAAAAAGTACTATGCACAAATTCCCACTTACGCTACTTACTTCAAACCAGGCAGAGTTAAGTCACTAATTAATTAGCATTAAGTGATTACAAAGGATGTGGTTTGTATTCACGACTACCTAATTGCTTTAGTATCAGAGGAAAATAAAATTGCTTCTCTTAGCAATAATCAGTGAATCCACTTAAGCATGAAACTCGTCTAAAGGCAACGATTGCAGACCACAGGAAAGAGGGCTGGGACTAATTACCCGGTACGAGGCAGCGCTGGTACGCGTGTGAGCCCGCGTGTGCCTGCCGCCATCTCGCGGGGGCCAGCCCG
>NW_010515176.1:0-17712 GCF_000687285.1 Phaethon lepturus | reverse complement strand
GCCATGCAAACCCAATACAGCCTTAAAATTAAGATGTCTTGTTCAGGAGCACAGAGGAAATACAAAACTGGTATAAAGAAAGTGTTAAGAAAGTATGAACTCATCCAAAAGTTCATTCAGAAATTATAATGTAAAAGAAGTGTCTTTTCTTCAGTTTAACGTTTATCCTTGTGTTTTGTTTAGATGCTGCCATTGTTATATCTTTTTGCGGTATCTCCTTTTCAACGGTTGATTATCAGATATCATTACGAAAATCTCTGCCTGATAAAGATGAATTTCGTGTGCTTCCCAAGTTAGTGTATCTCTTCTATAAACTGCTTACCATCACTTCTTGGCTACTCAGTGTTTCACTGATCACTTTACTAAGTGTTAGAAGTTCTGTAATTCTGCTGATATTTCTTTGGATCTGTGGCTTCACCTGGACTTTGAAACAACATACGACATTCTGCAAATCTAAGAAGATGGAATATCTGTACAGAACTGTTGTTGGAATCATTCTAATTTTTACCTTTTTTAACATAAAAGGGAGAAAAACTAAAGTTTGCATTTCTATTTATTATGCTACTCACACTGTTGTAACTCTAGGTATCTTGATTGTCTATATGTTTTGGAAACCTACCATTATCAAGGAAATACATTTTACAATTGTGAGCATCCTAACTACTCTTAGTCTGGTGTTAGGTATTATTTTTCTTGTTGTTTATTATAGGCATTTTCATCCCACTGCTTATTGCAGACCACAGGCATGTTCAGATGAAATTGATGGAGAGGCAGGACAAAAAGTTGCAGTGAAAACTGGTAGATTTCAAAATTTCATAATGCAATGAACAGTATAGTTTTTCCATGCAGACTTCAAAGCAAATACTTGCTGAACAGTCTGTTTTTCTGTCATTGTTTCTTGTGTATCATCACTGAATGGTGCATAATGGAACAGAGTTATTGGCTCTGAATAGCTATTGTTTTCTGTGATGCTGTACAAAGCTTTTTTAACATGAATATTTATGTACTGGTCAAAGTTATTTTTGAAAAAAAAAACAATTTAATCTATCCATCCAACACAATCCACTGTTTTAGTTTTTAGCAATGCAAATAAAACATTGGAAAAGCTAAAAGTTAATTAAATGAAAGCTAGCATCAAAAACATTCTATTAATTTATGTTGATGTGTTAAAAACAAGGCTTGCTTTTCTTTTCTTGCTGGAAGGAGAGAGGAGTGCATTTGAAATAACTGAGGGCAGTGATCACTTATCTGCTTCTCCCCATTAGGGTAAGAGCTGCAGTTGTTCTTTAGATGAGCATAGCTACAAATCCTACTGCCTTCTCCCTAAATATCCCCTGAAGAGGAATAGTTTTGATTTACGGCTCAATCACTGTCTTGCTACAAGGAAATTTGGGGAGATATTTTAAAGCATTTTATCTTCTAGGTGTTTTAATGACTCCTTTGTTGGTTTTGTTCTGCTAATCTTTCACACAACCTTCCGTATTTAGGGGTGATGCCAGCTTGTTGTTCTGGAATTGTAATAGCAGCCTGAGTGATTTATGGATGGCAACAGGAGTCTTACATATAAAAGAAGAACTATATTCCTTGAAAATTTCCTCTCTGAGCTCTAAGATATGATACTTTAAATGCTGGTTTCCACTGAAATAGGAGGCTATGCAAGGTATGCAGTGGTGCAGCTTCTTTTGTCTTCATCGCTGGAGAAAAGAGAAGCAACCGATTTGATGCATTGCACTCACAGGGGCTGGGAAATAATGGAAAAAGCAGCTTGTCCATCAATATATTTTTGCAGAAGGCAGAGTGAAATTAGACAACATTTAAGTCCTGTGTTCAAATGCTAAAAAAATCAACAACAAAGGAAATAGTCGATAGCCACAGCTTCTTCAGAAATAAAATCTAAGGGGAAGTCTTTCAGAGCTGCTATGTTTTAAGTTTGAAAGATGAAATCTGGGGCACTCTCTCTCCCCTCCTTTCCCCTTCCAATAATTCACATTTGGAGTTAGAGTAGCCACAGGCAAAGGGAGGAAACAGGGTTTGAGAAAAGAGACTAGAGATAAGAAAAACTGATAAACTTTGCCAGGAAACAGATCTGTTAGCATTATTGATTGACAGCAAACATCCCTGAAACTTTGTGGGAAGGGCTGATGCTTTGATTGATAATTAGGGTGTTGAAGAGCTGTGTCTTGCACCTTTTGTGTCAAGTCTATGGACTGCAGACTGCCTTTTTTGTGTTACCCTTCCAGCCTTAGCAGAGCTCAGGGAAGTTTCTAAATGTGTTTCTTTCCTGTTCCATTTCCATAGTTCTCTTTGCCAGGCCTACCACTTACATCTCCTTAATCCTATTCAAGGAAATAAATTTCTAGGTGCATAGCGTGGACTGAACCGTCTGCCTTTCTGAGGATACACATGATAAAGCGGTGTAGTAAGAAGAGTTTACTTCTAAAATCCCTCATTTCCACTTAAGGGTAACTCGAATGTAGGTCCAGAAGTTAAGACATAAAAAAGGCCAATCCATGAGACTTAAGCAATAGTTTTCCTAAAATAAATATATAAAACAGTATCTTCACTTCTCTCTACTCTGGGAAAGAGATTTGTTTGCCCTGGAACGGCTGCTTAGGTAAGAGAAAAAGCCTAAGGCTCCATCCATCCTTCATGCACCATGATTGCCCTGTGATCTCCTTTATCTACAGAGCATTTATTACTGGTGATGGTGCCCCTGGCAGCAAAATGCTTGCCTGGCTTCAGGCTGAATGTGCTCTTATTTTGCTATGAAAAAATAGGATCCTAAATAGCGAAGGCTATCCCTGTATTGCTTCACATGCTTTTATTGCTTGCTCATTTGAAATCCTAAGAAGGGGCTAGGGTAAGGCAGGGTGGCAAAGGGAGAATGTTATCTCTATCGTGCAGAAAATTACAAAATTTTGCCTAACCATTATTTGGAAGAAGACCTCAAATTCTGTACGTTATTTGAGAAGCAGATCTCTGGGGAAATATGAGCTTCTGAGAAGTCCTAGTGTGGGAGCTCCAGCCCTGGGGCCTCCAGGTTGTCTGCTGGCTGCCAGATGCCAGAAATCTGGAGCCTGAGTTGCTCTGGAGGAAGGTTAGTTTCTGGTGAAACAAAAAAAAATTGTCTTGGTGATTTTTTTTCCTTTCAGTGAACTGACAAATTCCAAATAAAAATATTTCATTGCCAACTCTCTGGCCAACTCCTAATACTCATTTTATTTCATGGAGGAAAAGCTGAATATTGTGCTGCCTTCTGTTGTTCTCCTGATGTCTCCTCATTCCCTCTTCTGTGCCACTGAATTTGAGCTGGTAAGAAAGGCACCCAGATGGCTATTTATATCACACTAATACAGATACACACCAAACACAATTATTTGTGTTTCAATCCCTATTTTATGCTTGTACATCCTAGTGGATATAAATTTAGCTGTATCCTAAAACTGGGAAATGATCCTTTGGGAAATCATGCAGATTCTTTTCATAAAGCTTAAACAGATCTTCAGTATCCTTCCACAGAGCCTGTAAATGTCTCCATTTGCTGTCATCAGTCAGACGGCCTCAAGAGATAGGAGTTCCTGTTAGCTTTTCCCCCTGTAGACTTGTATTTATTTAGTTTCAACTTTAACATCATCCTTCTCTTCTTGACCTTGAGTTCAAGATTTTCACTTGATTCCCTTCATTTTCATAGTTATGAAAATGGCTCCTAATTAATTTGGTCATTCTAACTCAGAATCATTGTAGCAGGGAGGACAAGGAAGCACGTGAATTGATTCTAGACACACTTCATATCATCAGTGACCATTTCAGACAAAACAAGCAAAGTCCCACTTCATCTAGGTGTAATGTTCAAACAATAGACTCCATACATATCCTTTCTGTTCCCCAACTATGCTTAAAGTTCAGCTGCCACTCAGTTCATGCATCGTGCCTGACCTTGTCATTTTAATCTAACTGCAAATTGAAAACAAATGTTTTTTTTCTTTTTTGTTAAGTATGTCCATTACATCTTACAAGAAGTATTTTAATAAGTTAAATAAAAATAATAAACAATTTCTTCCTGTTTTGACTACTGTCAGACCTGGGTAAGAGGGACAACATTCAACAGAATTGTTTTAATTATCCTACTAATATTCAACGTGCCATTTGATGGCATTGGTGAGCTCACCTGATGTACCACAGATAGCACTGATTTATGAAGCCATAATTTGGTTTCCAATAAACATTTGTCAAAATAATGTATTCATTCAAACCAAAGCCTTCTTTATTTATTCATATAAAAGAGCACTTAACTTTCAACAAAGAATTGCCTGCCATCAAAAACACTCCATAAACAGGGGAAATTTATGAAGACACAGTGCCAGAGGGTGATCGGTGGAAGACTAAAGTTCATTTTAACCCTTCAAAGTACTGAGTTCCACCTCGTGCTTGTTACTGGTACTATACATATTTCTTTCTAAAGCCCCAAGCCCAAACATTAACGTTTGTATATTTAGACATTAAAGTACCTGTTCTTTTTTCTACCATAAAGTCTTACATCTCAAAGATGGTTTCAAAACTAAGATCTCTCATTTTTATTATGCAGTATAGAAGCATGCACACAGCTCAATGGTAGCTAGTTTTAGGCTTACCTACATTCTGCCCACAATTTTTACCATGTATATATTCTTCCAAAAAAAAAAAAAAAGCTTCAGGAGGTTAAAGCGACTTATCTTGTCTGAACCTGAGGCAATACATGTACTTGCCATTCATTCCAGCGGAAGAATTTTCCAGTTTTACCTCTTGGTGCTCTTCTCTACTTCCCAGCATTTTAGTTTCATTTTACAGATTTTTAATAGAAGACTAGCAAAGTAGATGGGCTGTACAATCAACATTTGAATGAAGTGCAGAGGATCTCCTGGAATCCATCTTCACCAGAAACTTTTCTTCTTTTACTTCTGGTTAGCTAATATATAACAAATACAAGTCACAGTGAAGTCCCACATTCATTAACTTAGTGAAATGTAGGCCTTGGTGGGATAGGGAGTTATGCTTCAACCTTACCTTAGCCTGCTAACACCTGTTGAAACTACAAACTGCACTGGCCTTCCTATGATTGTATGTTGGTTTCCATATATGCTTCTACTTTTAGCATACATTTTAGCATGGTGGTGGAGTCGCCATCTCTGGAAGTGTTCAAAAAATGTGTGGATGTGGCGCTTCAAGACATGGTTTAGGGAACATGGTGGTGCTGGATTAATGGTTGGACTTGATGATCTTGAAGGTCCTTTCCAACCTCAGTGATTCTGTGATTCTGTGATTCTGTGATACTGTTTTTATTTCTGACAGTGAACACAGCTGTAAATACTAGAGCAGAATGAGAAAGGATAAGAAAGATTTTAAGTGCACATCCATGCTTCAGAAACTCTAGCTTAAATGATTTTGCTAATCTCAATACAAAATCTTCATCATTATTACCATTATTGTTACCACCACTGGCACTTTGTCCAGGTGTCTATGACAGTACTTAGAAGAATATATATATATATGTTGCAGCCAGAGTGCAGCAAACAGTTGGTAGTAAAGTTCTGTCATGCTTTGTCTGCTCAGCACTCATAAATGATATTAAGTCTCTCTGATTAAGCACAAGTATTTTTCAATGTGAGTCTACAAACCTCTTGGAAAAAGAGACGGTTACTCATTTGGTTCTGTGGGGAGTAGGTCAACTGCTGAAAATCAAGGGCTAAATGTCCCTGGACAGTTCCTGGCTGCTGTGAGAAAGTAAATGACAAAGCTACATGTTTGAAGGTCTCTTGCAAAGGTGAAGGTGTGAAGATGGAGAGGAAGGTTGAGCGAATAGAGACAGTGGGAGCTGATGTTTTTCAGCTGTTTTCTACATAGCATACTCCCACATTCAGTCAAACTTGAAGTGTATTATACTGTAGTAGAGCAGAAAGGGACCTGAAACGGAATTTTGTAGTTTGTCCTACAACAGGACCACTGTGCTTGTGCTGTTCCTGGCAGTTTTCTAACTGGTTCTGAAAAACACAATGTCCCAGGTAATCTCCCCCAGATTTAGTCTGTCTAGTCTGGTCTGTCAGAGGGCTCCTACATCCAGCCTCTTTACTGGAGTCTGAGCCCCTTTTTGTCCTCCCTGCCTTGCAGAGGAGATGGTTTCCTTCTGTGAAGCAGTATTTTACGTATTTGAAGATCATTACCATGTTCTCAGACTTAGTTCTGAGTGCCAAAATGAAACCACTTAATCATGTATGTCTTGTCTCCTAGACTGATGATCTGCCCTGCTGCTTTCTCTTCCAGTTGACCATGTCCTCCTTGCAATGCAGGACCACTATCTTTAAGCAGTACTCTAGCTACTGCCGAATGTATCAGATGGATTACTTCTCATGTCCGTTTTTGTGCCGAAGCATTATCACTATTTGGGTGTTTGGTTTTCACTGTGAGATGAAGTTCAGCTCTTGCTTTCTTTAGGGTCTGGCTTCCTTCACACAGATTTCTTTCCATGAATATTCAGCCCATGGTCTAGAAAACAGCTTCTTCTCTTCAATGGCAAATGTTTAGTCATCAGAATTCAGCTGGGTCTTCACATAAAAGTTTGAGAGACTTCAGGAAAACATCATTATAATTCTGCTATGCCTATATTTGGGGTTTTCCAAAATTATGTCCTACATGAAGATGTGCATCTTTAGTGAACATTGCATTATTCAACTGACAAGAACTGCATTTGCCTCATGGAAGTTACGCTGTGTGGCGACCACTGCCATGACAGAGACTGCGTGCTGTTGATAGTTTTGTAAACCATCAGGTCTTTGTTACACAGTTTGCATTGAATGAAAAGGCAGAGTGAGAAGGAAGAGTATTTTTGTAATCTGGGCTCTGGAAAATGGTGCAATAGATACAACAATGCAGAAAGATTACATACTACAGGTCTCTCCCAAGCTGTTTCGGGCTGTGTTTTGCTGGGCTATAGTAATTCATAAAGTTAGATGTAGAAGGATAAACCTTAGTCCCCTGTCAGTTGCTTTTGTCAGCACTCCAAAGCAGCAGAAGAGTAGCTCGTATAGCTCTGTGCTGGTTTGCCAGTCACTAGTTTATGGCGGCATTATCTGAGTGGTGTTGGTACCCTTACTTGTAAGTTGGTAATCTCAGTTTTCTGCCTTACATAACTAATTCAAATTAGATGTTAAGTTGCATAGGGTCCTCTACAATTAACAGAGAAGAAGAAAAGCCCCACACCCAGAGGACTGTCATCCTGTCTACCCTGCCAACTATTTAGGATGTGATGAATCTTCCTTTAGTGGTGCCCTTTCCCATTGACTACAGAAGGAACGTCAACAGCATGCAGTTTAGGTAAGCAAAAATCAGGTAATATAACTCACCCCTTTTGCACAGTAAATTCTATCACATGTAGCAGAAACCCAGTAAATTGTCAGCAAGAATATTTATTCACAACATCTACATAGGGAGCATAGGGATATTAGTTGGCTATTTATTTAAACCATTGAAAAGCTAAAAATTGAATGGTGGGAATGCATCTTTTCTCCTATAGACATGGACTTCCCTGAGATGCTGAGATCCTTTGAATCTCATTTGCTTCTTCTGCATAATGGCTTACATTTAGCATTACAGACTGCCTTGTGAAAGCCTTTGGACCATTACTGAACAGCATGTTGAAATAAGCAACCTTCCTCTGGAACTCAGTATTAATGTCTTCAGTGTAGTAAGCAACCATCTCAAATATTTTAAAGTTAAATTCATAGCAACTTTTATTAAGTTTTGCCTAGGTGCAAATTGCTGATATGACCCTATAATGTTTTCTCACTTGAGAAGAAAAGTGGAAGGAACTTACCCCTGATGAATTCTCCCTGGATTCTCTACCATGGCATCGGCTACATGATCTTAACTGAGTGTGACCTTATAGTCTGCAAAGCTGAATGGCACAGTTACATAAACACAAAGGAAAACAGGCTGGGCCACATAATATGGGAGAAGTCCCTTATAAACAACTTCTTAAATGACACTATGAAAATTTGCATAGGGTAATGAGCTTGTGCTTTGGCAAACAGTTCTGGTAATCAGCAGCTTTTTAAAAAAGCGTAATATAAGCAAAGTTATTTTTCAAGATGTGTGTTCATTTCTACTGTGTTCTGTTAAACAGTCTGGGGAATTTTATAAAAAGAAATAAGCATGGCAGTTTGAAACAAGAATGACTATTGTGTTAAAAAAATGAATATAAAATTATAATTAGTGATTTAATGTCTATAATTATAATCAGACTTGAACAACAATTGTAGCTATCAGTAACTAATTTATGCCTTTCTTTGGAAAAAAACCCCCACACAAACACCCAAAAAGCCTTCTCTCACTTATGATCTCCCAACCAAAGAAATAATATTTACATGTATGTATTTAGAAGTATAATTAAAGCAGTTGGGTGTGGCCTTCCTCAGTCAGAAAGAAAAACAAAGCACAAGGGTTTTTTTTGCTAACGAGGGACTGTGCGTGGGAGAATAGCAACTAATAACTTGCAGGCCTTGTCATGGGCAATAGTTGCTTTCACCACACCAAAACGGGCTGGACCTCTGGGGCTCAGCAGTTAAACTCCGCATGTAAGATGGGTGGCCTCTTGTTTGCTGGTTAATGACTACTTATTCTTGGGTGTTTTGAGAAAGGATGGAGTGAGTTTTCAGCTCAACCACTTAGAAAGAAAGCAACAGAATTCCACTGAAATACTAAGTCATCTTCCAGCTTCCATTTATCAGTAAAATGTACAAATGGGTGACTGTCAAAGCAATGATTTATTTGCTGCTTACAGAAGTCCCAACAATATTGTGTCAGTGGTATCTTATGTATGTGTCAGACAGCCGTACACTGAGCCAAGAATGTTACATGGTCTAAAACCTCCACCTGAGTTTTTATTTTAATCACAGGGTTTTCTCAGCACTAGTTTAGAGAGAATCTGTGATTACTGATACAGTTTACCAAAGCTGATCTCGGGAAGTTGATGGGTGTTGCTCAGGGGAATAAACTGATCAATTCAACATGGTACCATGCTAAAAAATGCCCATTTCATAAATTTTAGAAGATTGGATTCTCCTAATGCTTACTGAGCTCTAGAAGCAGCTTCTATCATCTGGCAGCCAGAGCACAGCTTGAGAAGACAGCACATACAACAACCATCTTCTGTCACGGTACCTCTTGAAATCACAAGCAATTAGAAAATAATTTCAGAAGAGACTTGCCCATACCTTGTCCGTCTCACTCCTTCATTTTCCATGAAGGCCTGTCTGGTGGTGCTTCAGGAGTTAGCTCTGCTGCTGCTGTTCACTGATAAGCACCTTTGCATGATGCCCCAGCAGCCTATGCATGGGGAAGGTCAAATGGCAACAGGATTTTGGATACAACTTAAGTGGGACTAAGGTGTGGGGGAGAGAGGAAGAAGAGGAGGGTTAGTCCCTGGCCTGTTCCAGCATAGAGCCCCTTTTTCAGCTCAGTCTCCACTAGTCCCCAGTGTGTACCCTTGGAAAGTACCTCCTGCATAGGAGGAAAGGGGCAGAGCCTGCCTGTACAGCCAGAGAATCACCTTGAAGAGAGGCTCCTCTGCTGCACGTCACCCCTGCCTCTGATCTAAAGATCATTTGAGCATAATTTGAGAAGACAGCACATACAACATCCATCTTCTATCATGGTATATGTATATACCATGATATACATGCATAGTTCCCTTGCTTCTGCAGGCCTGATTATTGTACATGCATAGACTACTTTTCTACATCTTTTTCTTTTGTGTCAGTGTCCCATCCACACATTAGGATGCCATGCAGCTTCTCCTTTTCTTTCAGATGAGAGATGTTGTATAGTCTACCTCTCTCCATACCAGAGGCCCTGTAACACCTTATCCAAGAACTTTTATACAGTGTCTTTTCCACCCATCCTTCCTAAGGCAGTCCACTGATCTTCCATGTCAGCCTTTTTACTGCTTCTGTGCATCCATCCTCATTTTCCCAGGTCTCGTGCTTCTCCTTCACGCTTTTATATGCTTTCCTCGATCCTCCAATGCCTACGTCAATGCCATTGCTGTACTTGCCACCCTGACAGAATTTTGTTACCCATTTATGACGACTTCTCTTTATGTCCAGCTGTGTCACAATTACAGAACAGTTGAGGTTGGAATGAACATCTGGAAGTCATCTGATCCATCCCTCCTGCTCAAGCAGGGCCACCTAGAGCCAGCTGGGGTGTTAGTAAGATGAGATAAGACAACATACTATGTTGGAACCTGCTAGTTAGTTTTCCTGACCATTCTTTGATCTAGAATTAATTGAAAATGTGTTTGAATTTGTGGCTTATCTGAACAGAAGTAAAGGTCTTCATTTGCCCTTTCACCTTCTTTCATATCCATCCAAATTCCTCCCAGTTAGAAGAGGTTGTCCTCTGTCATCTGAACTTCAGGGAACAGTCAGCTGTGATGTTCAGAAGTTAGTATGCTACATCCAAACAGACAGAAGTGGTGTCAAGTCATCTGCAAGTCAAACAAGACAAAAATAGGAACATTTAAAAAGTCCTAATTTTGACAGTGATAATCTTGAAAGGGTACTGGCAAGAAGTGAAGAGGAAATATATTCAGACATCATCATGTTTTCCAAGCCAGGAACATTGCTGTATGTTGCAGTTGTAACAGGATTGCATTTGGGGAATTTCTGTAACTATAGAAAAGCAGCAAAAATAGTTGGGGGGAAAAAAAATCCTATCACTTAATATCTTAAGTAACCAGGGAAAATAAGGTAAGAAATGCAATTCTATAGTTCATTATTGCCAGAGTTTATCACATGATAAGTAGTTATAATTTGGAATTTTGGGATAAGAGAACCTGAAAAAGGAAGCATACCTTGAAAAGCCCCCAGATCCTGAAATAGTATTGCGACCCATGAACAGGGCACAGTAATTAGTGTTTCTAGGTAAAATTGGGAAACATAACCTGGACCCAATTGCCAGAAAGAGCTGTAGCTTTTACAATGTTTTCGAAACATAAATAATGATAGAAAAGCCTGATGTAGTCTTCCTCATTTACATGGTTTGTGAAAAACCTCAGCCTACCTGTTGTTCCAATACCACAGGACCTTTCCTAAGATTGCCATTCCCGTGATACTAACAAAAATAGCAAGACACACCACAAAATACTCATATATATAATGAAAACAGATGGTTGTTGCTGTGCTGGGTGGGGCAGTATTGTTTACTGTGTAAGCAACCATAAGAGTGGGGGCTGCTTTTCATTTTCCTAATCCTTCCTTGATATCCTTGGTTTATTGCCTACCAACTAATCTACTTCATGCATAAACTATTAATCAGCAGTTCTAGCATTCATTATGCAGTTGATTGTCTTTATCTAGGCACTATTTTCATTTGGAAAACAGTTTCCATCAGAAACACATACTTAGCAGAATTACTAAAAAGACTTTGCAATCTTTCAAACAGGCATCAGGGCACGGTATGATGACTTCCTTGCATGGTAATAATGTCAGAAGTTCAGTTTGTGAAGAAAGCATTCTCTGTTTTGGAGATTTAGTTGCCCAAGTGATTAAAGAAAGGAATGTAATACAGGGAGAAAAAGAATTTCACAGACTAGATTTTTTTAGCAACTATTTGTATCACTCCATTCTACTCCCTACTCCCCCTCTAACTGTCAAGGTTTTCTTTTACTCTTGGCTTACAAAGATGGGAGGTTGACAATGCCAGGGGTAGAATTTCTCTTAATCCACAAAAGTTTGCAACACAGGTAATGGCATGTTTTCAACCCACCCTGTCCTATCAAGCCAGGCTCTTCATTTAACCAGTGTCAGCCTGAAAACGGTCAGGCAGTAGGAATATGAATGTTACATTTTTTTAGAAAAGTTACCATGTGGAAAAAGTGTCATCAGTGTTACTTATGTCAGGTAGAGTATGTGGTAAGGAATTGTTAGCTTCCTTTGGTTTGATTGTGTGGTTAAATTGCCCCAGTTACCCCAGACAAGAACTTCAGTGGACCTAACAAGTAGCCAGAGAAGTTCTAATGAGATACTCAACTCATGGGCTTGAGCCCATCCGTAGCTAAGCACTGAATGTTAGACACATAAATACAGGCTGAGGGGTTTGGATTTACCTGAAGAATTAGAATTACTCTAGGATTATATAGGAATAACTGGATTATTACAAAAGAGTATTTCCATTCCCTATTATGCAAGACTTGGTCCATCACATCAAGGGTTGATCAGCTGTTTGACTGAATGGGATAATAAGATATTTCAGATATTAAGATATTTCAGTTTAAGCAAGTTGTTTAAAATTCCTTTTGATAGTGAATAAATCACCTGCCTTGGTAGATGAACTGTAGGTCTGGCCTCTCTTTAAGCCAGAAGAGCTGCACTTGAACTCCAAACTGACATAACATTTTGTTTCTCAACACTTTTGTGAAAGGGATTGTTTTTGCAGCAATATTATGCCATTCTACAACTCCACAACATGCTGTATGCAGTTCTTGTTTCCCCATATGCTGTTCTTATTTCCCCATCTCAGTAAAAGAATATAGTATGATTACAAAAGATACCTATAGGTAGACAAGCGTGATCAAAGCTATTTCACAACTTTCACAGAAAAGAACAAATTATAGCAAAACTCTTCAGACTAGTGTGAACTGAAAGGTGATATTCTACAGGTCTACAAAATTGCTATTGACACAGAAAAGGAAAGCAAATAGGGAGTGATTATTATCTGTTGTGATATGAGAAGGGAACATCAAATAAAACTTATGTGTCGATTTCAAAACAAAAGGAGAGACTTTTGTATGCTACGAAAGCTCTTGCCATAGAAAGTAGTGGATGTTAAGAGATTGTGCAAATTTACTCAGTCACTGCGGGGGGGAAACCCACAACAACCCCTCCCGCAACATACAGAGGTATTCTCTTTGAGGTCTAGAAAATATAGAGAGTTTTGTCATGAGCTTGTCACAATTCCTCTCCACCAGTCTAAAAGACCCTTATTTCCAGTCAAGTGCAATCATAGGGGATGGAAGAACAGGGCCTGGAGATGGAGTACTGCCACTGGTAGTGGGTTTTTTCGTATAATGCAGCTATTGGAACTTATCATCCAGAACCTTTGATACGCTGTTAGTGACGCAGTGACAGGAAACTTTATATGCAGAGCGGCACACCGTAGTAAGCACCCAGTTCTAACTTGTTAATGATTACTTTAAACTTCTAATAAGAATGGATTACTATCAGCATACTAGCAACATTAAGGACAGATAAGATGTGTAACCACCTACTGCACTGTCAGCGTAAAAATGACAAAACACGAAACAAGTGGGAAACAGTGGTTTGAACACTGCAGTTCCAATTGCTGAACTGACACTGCTGTATCTGACTTTCTTGGTATCATATTAGGGAAACAAAAATTAAAGAGAGAAGCAGAGGAGCAATGATGACTACTCTTGCTCTTCCTAGAAAACAGGCCATAGTTGTCATTTGTTACCTGTGTAACTTCATCTCATGGCATGTTATATTAACGTCTACATCTCACGGGCAGTTACATTAATGGTGAGTGGAGAAGTGATATAAGTGGTACCTCTTCTGCCCTTCATGAAGGCTCAAGTCTTCCTTTTTCTGTAGTATCCTCTGTAACAACAACTGTGTTAGTCAGATTCCACTGTCCTCCATCCTCTGTTGTTACACCAGAAGCAGTGCCCTTTTCTCTTCAGGTTATTCTCTAGGCTTATTTTAGAGTAGGTTCTTACAACTTTGACAAATAGCACAACTACATTAGAGCATGCTACAAGCCCTGCTCTAATATGATTTCTCCCTTAACACCACTTACTGCGTTTAGGAAAAAAAAAAGAACGCTCCTGCTCCTATCTGCCAGTCATTCGGAACAGGAATCTCTCTTGAGTTCATGGTAACGAGTTGGGTCAAACTTCTGTTGGGAGCAAGTTGCCACCATTCATCTTGTGGTGTGTTTTTAAGGCACTTTTTTGAACTGAACAGCGCTCTGTTCAAACCCCGCTATCACAACTATTCCCAGGAGATAACACAGGAGTTCTGTATTTGGTTTCTTCTCTAAACTATGCTCCTTCCTATATTGACACCAAATACGAGCTAGAATATACAGGTGTTTATGAGAGTACTGGTTATACGTTTTCTAAGGTGACTTGGAGGAGCTGAACAAAAAATCCTTTGATTAATAAATTAAATGTTGGTCTGGTGTACATAAAATAAACAAAGGAAAGACATAAGCCGTGGGGACTGGGGCTGTCAATGCAGAAATACTACCTCACCTTTGGCAGAACTCTACCTAAAAAGGTTTCCTTAAAGTGAAGCAAAGTCTTTTATGGGTGCATAAAAGTGAGTGTTTTCAGAGCACTAACATGCATATGCATGAAGAAGGCAGGCAGGTTTAGGGCAATGTATACATAGGAACAGAGTGCAACCATCCAAATGCAGGCATACCTCATGGAGTGGTGGGGCTAACACCACTCACTAGGTAATCAGGTCATTTAAAAAGAAGTGTAGCTGGAAAAAAAAAAAAAAGAGGAGTATAATGCCCTAGGTTTGTAGTTCTTATCCTACAGGAATAATGGAGCACCTCTGCAGTCAATGACCAGCTCTCTGCTATATACTCTCATCCTTCCTCCCATGTTTGTTTTTAAACTTCTCTGAATAGAAAAACATACCAAATAAAGCTCTGACAAGGAACATGTTTGCCTGCTGATGTAGCCATTTATTGTAAAGTTTATTTATCTCCCCCAAACCTCTATATTTTCCTGGGGATAATTGCTTTGTTACAATGAGCTAAGACTTATTGCTCTAAGTAGGGACAGTGGCCAATAATATGACTTAATATATAAGATGAATTTGTTGTCATCAAAGGTTTCCATATAACAGTGACTTCACATCCCCTATATAGAACTTGTTGTCACTAGTCTAGCAGCAGCATACTAGAAGGATTTTATAATTTGCATTTCTCTTTAGAGTAATAGAAGACGTCACTGAGTGTATCAATAGCACAGTTCATGAAACAGTAACAAAACAGATCAAAAAAGAATTTAGAAATGTTTTCCTCTGTTTTCCTTCCTGAACACCAGATTCCTAATCTGCATGGTGTTTCCGCTCTCAGTGGCATCAGCTTCTACTGAGTGCTTAGGTTTTTTTGGGAACATTACTAGGGAGCAACAAGAGCATGGCTGGACCACAAGGATGGGCAAGCCAGGAGCTGAGCATGACCACAGTACAGACAGTGACCTTCCCTAACAAGCCACAGTTCTATAGTACCTGAAAAGGATCCTGTTGGTGATGATAGCTTCAAGTGACAGTCTCTGACAAGCCAAAAATAATGATTTAAAGTCCAGCCAGGGACACCAGTCAGGAACTCTGGAGACAGGAGCAGAAACAAGACTACTACCGAGGTCTGATGCCTACCCAGGAGATGAAGCTGGAAATAGGGATGGAGAAAAAGCTGGTCACCACACAGACCCACTATCTATTCAGGAAAACAATCCATGAAACAGGAAAGACCTAAGGTCACCCAGGGCTGAACTTAAATGGGGCTCCTGAGCCTATGGGCAGAACTTATGGTAGGGGTCCCAGGAGAGGCTGGTCAGTGCAATTGAAGCCAGTTTGTGCCGTCAGGGCCCTGGCAGACACCAGGGAAGCGTAACCAGTGGGAATGAGCTAAGCCAGTGCTTTTGATTTGGCAGCCTCTGGTTTGCACAGGAAGTCAGAGGGAGATTCCTCAGTCTCACTGACATCTCTGCCTAACTTGCAGTATTTATCTGCTCAAAACAAGCAGGTACACATTTAAACTTAGGAAAAAGTCAAGTTTTGAACCTACTGAGGTCAGTAATAAAACTCCCATTGATTTCAGTGGGGTCAAGACTTTGCTGTTTCTTTTCCTGAGCTGCTGTTTTGAAGTCCAACATGGTAATAAAAATAATTAGAGGAAGTGCCACAGACTCTCTTTTTCCAAGCCCTTTCTGGAAATCATGTGGATCCCTCCTATATCAGAGCATTTTATACTCCCTACTTTGACCCTTGTGTCAGACTAATGGCTTTCTGATTAAGAGTCAGATAAACCTGCTCCAGAGCACATCAATATCACTCTGTTTCGGCCGGAGGTCTGGGTCAGCGACGTGAGCATGAAATATGCCTTTCCTCCTGACCTGCTGATGGAAAAATGTTGTGCTACTGTAGGGCTTGCTGGTCTGAGTTAAAGACAGCCTAACAAATGAGCCAGGAGTGGGGTCCTTCCCGTGGTAATTCTTTATTCCCAAATTGTTTGACCATCTTTATCACAAACTTTTGCTGGCAATGCTTTTACCCCATCTCTTTCTGGACATGGATGAATACTACTAGTGTCTTCTTGTCATAGCCCTGGGGATTTGTGTTTAGTTTTTCTGCTTGAGAAGAATAAATAAACTGGGACAGTGTGACTAGTAACATGCCAAGAGTTTAAACACATGAAATACGTAGCTCGGTGCTTTCAATGTTTCTCTTCTCTGATGGTCATAATTGTACAGTGTTTAGTAAGTAATTAAGCCCCAAGATTATCCTCTGCTCTGCTTTCAGTGTCCCATGTACTCAGGCAGTCAGAAGTACGTGGCCACCCTTCCTGTAGCTAGGAACTATGGAACTGATACAATGAGTGGGATTTAGGTGCCTTCCTAAATTTAGCAGTGAACGTGTATGTGCACTAGCTGTCTAGTCCATCCACTTCGAGCTCCATAGGGAGCTGTTCAACTGACTATCCAGTACAGATGGGATTCAGTTGCCTAATCATGTATGTCTAGTGACCTTTTTGATGACCCAGGATATTTCACTTGGCAACTTTACTGCTATTGAAGGGCAAAGATTTTCTCTAGGTCTTGTACCCACACTCCCCTGGTTCTGTCCCAAGTATCTTTGAGCATCTCAAACAGCTCTAGACCTCTCTCTTTAGGAGAGCAAATGCCTCTTTTGTTTATTTATCTTAGGATAAAGTGAATTTCTCTCTTGGCTTCATTGATGGTATTGACTAGGTCTCCATTGATTTCTCTGGAAGTTTAAGATGAGCTTGGCTCATAGCAGACACTTAAATTATGGTGACTTTCTATCTGAAATGCACTCCTTCTGCCCCTACATAAGAGGTCCTGAATTTTCAGGATCACAATTAGCATTTCTCAAGATGCCCTGGTTTATGGACTCCATATTTGGGTCATTTTGCCCTGCTAATCACAGTATATAGTGGTGCTGGTGTTCCCACATGGGGCCTTAAAAGGGATTTTAGTTGTGGAGGAACTTTCACTGACAAGACACAATAGATATCTATTTTATATCTTGTGAGTTTTCCTTTAAAACAAACTTACTGATCCAAGAGGTTTTGTTCATGCATTTGGCATCTTACTCAATAGAAGCCTTTGGCAGACCTGTGCCACAGAAGAAAATATTTTTTTGTAATTGGGAGTATCTGTTAATTCAATCATTACCTTTGCTTATAAATGCCAAAATCTCACTGAGCCTTAATTTCACCAGAAGACCTTTCTACTATCATATATTATGATATTAATAGTATCTAATATAATATTATTCATATTATACACAGTATTTTGCACTGTCTTCACAGTGGCAGCCTTATGATAATATACATTATTACTCCTTTGAAGTTCACAGAATCACAGATTCACAGAATGATTAAGGTTGGAAAAGACCT
>NW_010515175.1:0-19250 GCF_000687285.1 Phaethon lepturus | reverse complement strand
CCTTTCCAACCTTAGTGATTCTGTGATGTTTTTGGCATTACAAAAGCAAAGTACGAGTAAAATCTCTTTGAGGAGATAACGGATAGGTATGTTTAAAAAAACCCAAACAACAACAACAAACCCCCAAAATCCCCAAAACCACCAAAAACCCCCAAAACTATAAACCAACGAAACAACAGGCCACCGCCGGGGAGATCTGTGCTTGGTGTGGAAACATTTCTTTCCAGTGTTGGCAAAATAAGTTGAGAAGTGAGTAATTTTGCAGAATTGCATCTGGTAGTGTTCATTCCTGCATCCTGGGATGAGGGAGGCACATATAATTGATGTCTTTAGGACTGGGTTAATTGCCTAACAGGAGGGCCACACTGCTCTGTGACTGATGGCTGTCCTTGAAAATACAGAAGCAGAATTTGGTGAAGGTTCCTATGTTCTAACATCAAGACCCCACATGTAAAGTCAGTGATGTTGGGAATCTTTCCCATATTTTCCAGCTTCTGTCTTCTAATTGCAGAGCTGTAACCTTGGGAAACAAAACCAGATTCTGGCTGTTCTACCGCGATATAGTCCTGAATTGAGTGCCCTGAGACTTAACAAAATGCACTGCAGTGGTCAGGGGATGATCATGTGTTTAGCTTTCCACTCTCATCAGACGCATGGGAGAGCTGTCCAGTGGCTGCTTTACTGAAGATAAAGAAATTGAGAGGGTTCTTTAAAATTAAACTGCCCCTCCCTCAAGCACATAAGGGACACACAGAAATCCAGGGGAGCTAATGACTATCAGCAAGAACCCTTGTTCAGCTTTGGGTTTATTCCACTTTACTATGTTCATAATAAGCTTTTGTTGCTGGCTCTTGTATGTGGGGTTTGTCTGGATCTGTGATTCAGTATGTGGAGGGATATCAGTGCCTGTGTTTCGTGCCTGACATATTGGAAAGGTTGATTTATTGTATCTCTATAAATACTACAGAAGCTCACCCAAGGTGGTGTCAGTAATATAAACAAATACTTCAGTTACTTTTGGTTTCTCTAGAAATCTCAACTCTAGGACTTGAGGCTTAAAGATGCATTGTGTTTTTCTTTTTTCAAATATATGACCTCAATAGTCTGAAGATTCATATTTGTGAAGCATTAAGACTGAAGAGATGTTAGCGTCTCTCTTCCTACTTCCCTCAGGGCTGTAGGTCTGGTGTGCTAACACTGGGCATTTTTTCACACCAGTTCTTGGACATATGCTCTGTGGTGGCTCTTTTGTTGCTCGCCTGCAGTTGCTGTTAATGTCTTCCATACAATTAATGGTATGCAAATAGCTGATTTGCATGTAGTCCTATGGTTGTTGCAGGATCAGTTTCATTTGGACTGAGATCTAGAGCCAAAGTATCTTATGTCTGTTCTTTTTTCACGTTTCACTTCTCTAGATACTGGGTGTTCAGATCTTGGGGTCGCGTGGGCACTGTAATTGGGAGTAACAAGCTGGAGCAGATGCCGTCAAAAGAAGATGCTGTTGAACACTTCCTGAATTTGTATGAAGAGAAAACTGGCAATTCTTGGCATTCAAAGAACTTCACTAAATATCCCAAAAAATTCTACCCACTGGAAATAGATTATGGACAGGTAAGTCTGAAATGTCCCTGTATGAGGTGGAGCATTGCTCAGCTGCTTTCCTTCAGCTGTTTTGTTCAGTGCTCACTGTTGGATCACTTACACTTAAAAAACCTGAGCAATGAAGTGCAGGTGCAACTATTGTATCTTCTCTGTGCTACAGAGAGTGAGCTGTAGATTGATGAGTTTCATGAATGAAAATAGATGTGTTGGGAAACTAAGTAGTTTCCTATTGTCAAGTCTGAAGTCCTTTTAGTGCTCTTCCCTGTTTACTTTGTAATTTTAAAGATGTGAATCTGAACTTAATTTAGCAGTCCTTTCACATACATCCTGTCTGAAAACACCATTTTCTTTTATTTAAAATAGATACTTCTCTGTCTTCAACGTCTAAAATCCTACCAAATGGTGAAGCAATTCTTATGCAGCATTCTGCTTAGTGCACATATTGAGCAGGCTGAGAAAGAGAAATTATTCATTGCCAGTAAGATTTGGCTATTTAGACAGCTAAGCTAAATAAGAATTCTCTTCCTTCTGCCCAGTGGGGGTTTGTATGTTTATTTAAAGGCATACCCATAACTTAAACTATTTTCAGATGAAACAGTTGAATGCTGTTAATAGCTATAAAGATATCAGAAAACATATTTTTCAAGCCATTGCATTTTTCTGTGGCCAAATTACCGGATGTCATCTTTCAGTGCAAAGTACGTGATTCTTAGCTTTATTTCTGGAAATTTGAATATTGCAGTGGCGAAGCGTCTGTTACACTGCAATGTACAGTGATATTCTGAAGCACCTGGCAGATGCTTTATTGGTGCGGCGCTCTATCCATGAAAGCATCTAGATGAAATTGTGGCTAATTGATGATTCCTGTACTTATCCGTGACAGTTTTTATTACAAAAACTTAATGAAACTGGTTATTACATATCTTTTTTGTCATAAAAGCAACAAAGTAAACAGTCATTTTTTCACATCAAGGACTCTGTGCAGAAGAACGCTTGCAGAAAAATTAATACTCTTGAGGTGAAGCAGAGATGCACACAGAGTTCCTGTTCCCTTAATTCTACTTAAATTGTGTAGTGCCACCTCTTGAAATGTCTTGCCAAATTACTGAATAGGTAGATTTTTAAACCCACTTTGTTCCAAAATGTCACAGCAATGTGCCACGCTGCCCATGAACTTCAGACTAGTCATAGTGTGCATACACTAAATTGGTTTTGAGTTGTTACCATGGCAACCAGCCTGTTACTTTTATCCTTTGTGATTTTGCTAATTCTGATTCTAATTTTACCTCCCAGGATGAAGAAGCTGTCAGGAAACTGACAGTGGGTGCTGGGACTAAGTCAAAACTTGCTAAGCCAATCCAGGACCTTATTAAGATGATCTTTGATGTGGAGAGCATGAAGAAAGCAATGGTGGAATTTGAGGTGACCACACATGTTCATGTTACTCACTCATGACCCTCATTTCTCTCTTTCCATGATACGTATGCAGCCAGAAGCAAGTTCTTTGCAATTCGTTATGCATCATACTTCCCAGAAGTCAGTGTGAATTTTAGATCAGCCTTAAAATAAGGACAAGAGTCTGACCAGAATTTGCCAAGTACTGGAAATAGTAACTTAGTTATGGTACGTGCAGTTTTTAAAACATGGGTGCATTCTTTGTTCTTCAGTGGGGAATGTCTGTATCAGCATCTTCAACTTAACAAGCCTATGAGAAACTCATCTGCTGGTCCTGGTATCAGTAGTCATTCTATGTTTATTGTTTGGTTTTTGTTTTTTTTTTTTTTCCAGTGATGCATCATGACCACTGTTCACTGAATGCTCTTAAGATATTAACACAGCCAGTTTGCTGGTAATGTGAGGCAGGAGGCACTTTTTTTTTTTCCTGAGCAGTGAACCACACTTGGTGAGGGGCTGGGGGGTAAGCACTACTACTAATTTAGATAGCAAATGAACATGCAGCTCAGACTTGAGAAATGCTGCCAGTTGCGTGCACTAATGAAGTGCCTTGACGAAGTCCAGATCCTCTTACGAATGGGGCCAAACTCTAGATTTTGTTGTTGTTGTTGTATTTCTTATTTGTTCTAATCATACCCTATTTTCAACCATTCTTCTTTCCTGCATACTTTTTGATCTGCTTTTCTAACAGGCTTTCAGAGAGTGGTCTCCTTGTATTGTCTGTCTCTCCTTGCCTAGAAACAGCTTTATTGGTGTTCAGAGATCCTGCAGTTTGTTTGAATGCAGCCATTCAAACTGGGTTAATTCTAACTAACAAGCTTCAGTTTTCTTCAGCCAGCTTAGTTATCCTTCTCTAAGAGTTCATATTTAAGCAGCTGTTGTTTGCTCTCTGTGTCAGTATTTTGTGTATCTACTTTTCAGAACAGGCTTTGCACCATTCCGTACAGCTTATCTGAAAGCTTCAGATAGCTTGCCCAATGTTTTGTAGTACCTTGGGTTAACTGTGTTCCCCTGTATCTCCAGTGGTTCTTTACATCAAAGTCTTTTAAAATACTTACAATTCTGTGGAACTGGAACTGGCTGAAGACTCTGAACTGATCATCATCTGATGTCTTCTGGCTTTGTAGAAGTCTGTTGATACTATATTAATTCACAGCAGCTGCAGATCTATAGGTGACTTGGGAGTCCAGATGGGCCTGTCTTCCTATGAGATTTATCTTCCTGCACTGTTTCTGCCGAACAGCTGTTTTCCGTTAGAGGAAATAATGTTTTTCCTAGTTAGAGGTTTCTGTGCATCCTCTGAAAACGACTCCTTCATTCCTTTAATTATCCTGATCTCAAGTATTTCATTCCATCCAGGCACTCTCGGTCTGCCAAAACTGCAAAACTAAATTCTTAGTCTTTCCATTACATGACAATAGAGTTATCTGATGTATTTATCTTCCTGCTTCTAACTTAGCTTTCAGGAATTTTACCTCACCAAGTTTTTTATTTTATTTAAGTTTATTACAATTACCTATGTCATTGCCATACATAGTTAGAGGGCTCAGTCTACTCTTGTGCTGTGTCCTCTCTTGCCTGCATGGAAGGCAAACATCTCCCTTGCCTCTCATGACAACCTTAGTACACACATCTGTGATGTGGAGCTAATTCTTCATGTTACCCTCAGTGCATCTGGCAGTAATTGCAGTGCTGATGTTTTAGATCCAACCCCTTGACTGCTGTGTTCTTTTGATGCATCTAGCGATAAAGCTTTGGATGCAGTTTAGCTTTATATTAGCTCTGCAGGGCTCTGTTCACCTCCCATGACTCACAGAAGACAAATTCCAGCCCTTTGGCTGTATGTGGGCTCTGTAAGAGATACATTACTCAGTCATGTTGTTGGGGGATGTGGTAGTTTATAGGTGTTAGTGTCTATATGTGGTAGTTTATAGGTTTATATAACTTCAGTTAGTATAGGTGTCTGCAGCTATTCTGCACATCCAAGTTAAGTGGCCCGTTTTATGTGTCTTTTATGATTTTTCAGCTAATAATTAAATAATACGGATGGATGGTACTCAACAGGAAAGCATTGGCCGCAAAAGTTTGGGAGCTACAAATCTATTGCAAGTTGTTTTTCATTAGGTTATTAATCTTGGCTTTGTGACTCTCGTGTCCCTAAGACATAATCAGTTTTGAAGTCTGTCTTTTCTCTTGCATTCCATCTTGGCTTTTCTTAGTATCTGGCTTTATGTATGCTTAGCTGCAGCTAAAGGTGAAAGTTCTTCTAAGCCCAGTACGTGGTGGAACTCTCCATACAAAATCACTTCAGGGCTTTCGCACCAGTCTGTAGCTTGGAAGAGCCTTCTGAGTTCACCTTGCAGAGAAGATTTGCATAAAGCTGAGTTTCCTAGCTCCATAGTGAATAAATAATGTGGAACTTACCCAGACAGTATGATGATATACATGGTTTTATAGGATCTTCTGTCCTTGAGCTGAATCTTAAACCCATCAAGTTAAATAAAAGCTACTTTGACCTGCCGGGTGTACGGTGAGTACTGTCAAGAGTCCAGAGGGTGTCTGTATGATCTTTGCAAAAGACTCCATTGGACTTGACTTTTGTCAAACATTCTTGCGTTCAGATGGTCCTTAACTATGCGAGGATTTAATGCTAAACCACGACAACTGCAAAGCCAAAACTCTCCCAAGATCCACCAATATACAAACAAAAGCAACATATAAATTGAATCAGTGGATAAATGCAGGCAACCAAGACATCGCTTTTAACTTAGTTGCTTTTTTTGTTGTTGGTTTTTCATTAATGAATATGAAGCATCCTATAATCTCTTTGCGTTCGACCCCTGATAATTGTAGGGTGTGGAAGAAGGCGTCTAGGTTGTACCTAGAGACACAGATGATCGTATGAACAATAATTATTTCATTCAGTCTGCTTCTTTGCTAGCCTGAAATGTATGGTTACTCAAGTGATTGAGGACTCCGTCTGACAGCAGGTCAATAATAGACTTCTACCCAGATACTTAGTACCCTATTTTTGTGTTGCCCTAGCGTACATGCTTAGTTTCCTATTGCAGTATTCCTTTGTTTCTAGGAAGTCTTCTCAGTGCTGTACACTGTCCTTCTGATACCATTCCTCGATCCGCAGAGATTAATACCAAGTCTGAAATGTTTTCATTCTTCGTGTGGTCAGTCCTACCAGAATGGAGAGACTAGTTCACTAGAAACTAGAGAGGGAATGCTGCAGTGGTTTCAGTGTAGTGAAATCCTGTTTTAATCATTTAAATCTTCATCAGATTGACCTGCAGAAGATGCCATTGGGAAAACTGAGCAAGCGACAGATCCAGAGCGCATACTCCATCCTTAATGAGGTTCAGCAGGTGAGCATGAAAGAGTTGTTAGAGCAAGAGGGGAGTTCAGAAGTTGTCCTGGGCTTGGAGTGAATGCTCAGCTGTGTGTATAAAGATCTGTGCTCTCTTTCACTGGAGAAGGGGATGTGGCTTCCACTGATAACTAGTTAGTTCTCTTCACTATTGTACCAGTTTGAGCAGTACTTTTATCTTTCCCACTTTTGTAGCACAAACTTCAGGCTGAGCCAGACATAAATGGCAGTTGAGCAAATAAAGCTGATGTCTTGATCTAGTAGCAAGCTGGTGTTTCCACCCGAGAAGTCTGCTTGACCATGAGAATAAAAGTTGACACAGGAGAGGGTCTGGCTTGATGCCATTACTGTGTTTACACATCATGACCTGGACCATTCCAAGAATCACTACACAGTACTGCCTGAACAGCTTGCAAAAGTGTACCAGCATACCCCATTTTTTGTTATGGGCTCCCTGGCAAAGCATAGATAGGGGAAGTTTTACTTCAGTTGTTAGAGTAGACCAGAACCTTGCCAAGGATGTGCACCCCTTCTGTATCCAGAAGTCTTTATTTTGTCTTCCAGAAATCTAATCCCCATTAGATTTTTCTCACATAGAAATACACAGAATTTCTGGTACAAGTACTGTCACTTACTACATGCAAAACAGTTAAATAGAATTGCCCTTTTTAGTTCTGTGAGAGTTCCAGCATTAATGCTACTTGTACATCTGCTTCTGTGTATTAACCTCAAGTATCTTGTGTGTGTCTTTTGCTATGGAGACTTAATCTTACTCAGTAATTTTCTTTGGTGCTTGTTTTCTTGTGTAGGCAGTTTCTGATAGTGGTTCAGAATCCCAGATCTTGGACCTCTCCAACCGCTTCTATACCCTGATCCCTCATGACTTTGGGATGAAGAAACCACCTCTCCTAAATAACTTAGAATACATTCAGGTATTGACTGGAAACAGTATGTTGTTTGCAGGCAACAGGTCTGATATCAGACATCTAGCAAAGAGAATTTGTGAGGTTTTAAGACTTACTTTAACCTCATGCTTTCATGAGGTTAAGCTTGTATTTCTTCAGAGTATGTTTATGTGCATATGTGTGTATACATATGCAAATAATTTTATATATAAGGTATCAGAAGACATGTTATATAGTATGGTATATTTTTTGTATATATGTGTGTGTATATTTGAGTATATTTAAGTGTACATATATTAAAAAAAGGTAGTGTTGTGTTGTTAGATGGCGATGTGTGGCAGGTGATCCACATACACTGTTACAATTTGGGGTATTCCAGAGTCATGAACATGTCAAAGGCACAAGTAAAATAACATCTTCAAATTCTTCAGGCTAAAGTGCAGATGTTGGACAACTTGCTTGATATTGAGGTTGCTTACAGCCTTCTCAGAGGTGGAAATGACGATGGAGATAAAGACCCAATTGACATCAACTATGAAAAACTTCGAACTGATATTAAGGTAAAGGAAATGACTGTGAATACAAACTGATGTCCTGTTGTTTTGGAATATAACAAATCGCCTAAACTGTAAGTGGACAGATGTATTGGCATGAGTTCAATGAAGGGCCACTGACATGGTTAAGGGACTGGAGCATGTGTTGTATGAGGAGATGCTGAAAGAGCTGGGGCGCTTTAACCTGGAGAAAAGAAGGCTCAGGGGATAGCTTATCAATGTCTCTGAATACCTGATGGGGGAAGGGAGTAAAGAAGGCAGAGACAGACTCTTTTCAGTGGTTTCCAGTCCAAGAGGGAATGAGTACAAATTGAAGTACAGGAAATTGTATTTAAACAAAAGAAGGAGCTTTTGTTGTTGATGGTGTTTGGTTTTGTTTGTTTGTTTACTGTGAGGGTGGTCAAACACTGGAAGAAGTTGCTCAGAGAGTCTGTGGAGGCTCCATTCTTGCAGGTGTTGAAAGCCTGACTGAACTCAGTCCTTGGCAACCTCCTCCAGCTGACCCTACTTTGAGCAGGGGAGTTGGAAATCATCTCAATTTCCAGATGTGCCTTCCTCTCTGTCTCTGACAAGTGCTGTCTGTGTACCTGAACATCTTCTGTAGCTGGGAATAAATTTCCACCTAAATTATAAAGGAGACTTAAACTGGGGAGTTGCAAGGGTGTGGTGGGCACCATCATGTTATAAGAAGCCTGCGAGTTTGTATGTTAAAGAAACTTCTCTCGTTTGCCTCTTTGCAGGTTGTTGACAAAGATTCAGAAGAAGCCAAGATTATTAAACAATATGTGAAAAATACTCATGCTGCTACTCACAATGCATATGACCTCAAAGTCGTGGATGTAAGCTGGGCAATAACTGGGGTTTAAGTTTGTCATTCTAAGTCAACTTACTTGTTTGCAGTTTCCTTTTATTTTTGAGTAGCTTATCTAGTTTCCTTTGTTGAAGGGATGGTTTGATAGATCAATTGCTATTAAATAGAGTAGCAAAAGTCTAGGCAGAGATGAGTCTAAGCTTACTGAGGTGTCTTTGGGTGTCTGCTTTTAATTCAATTGGCCTTGAAAAGGAGGTGGAGGAGTAATCTAAAACTGAGCCTTAGTTCATTGAATGATTTTTCAGAAAACTATGATCTCGTGAAAATGCAGAAGGGGAGATGGAAAAGTAATCAATAACAAGTACTGTGTGATCAACGCTACCTCTTTTTTGCTAGCATGACATAGCAAACTGCAAAAACTAAAAACCATCCAGATCAATTTTCCTAGCAGATTACTATATATTCCAGACTGGATGATTTTTTTAAATCCGATTAGTTGCATGAAGGTAACAGTTTATTTGCTTGGTTGTTCTTTTTCTCCTATATCTTTTTGAACTGAAGATCTTCAGGATTGAGCGTGAAGGAGAGAGTCAGCGTTACAAGCCATTTAAGCAGCTTCACAATCGCCAGCTGCTGTGGCACGGTTCCCGCACCACCAACTTTGCTGGTATCCTCTCACAGGGTCTCCGGATAGCTCCTCCTGAAGCTCCTGTGGTACGTTAAACAGATAGCTTCTCTGGCAGCCTCTATCCGTGTGCCCAGAGACAGCCACAGTCAGAGAACACCTATACGGGAGAATTTCTGTGTGGGGAGGGCTCAGTGTTACCTCTCAGCCTGCAGGCAACATTGTGTATCCAGAGTGTGTTGCTGACTGGTGTCCACAAGAGCTTGAGTTGCAGCTTTGCTCTCCTGGGAGGCCAGCCAGGTGGATTCAATGCTGCCTTTGTGTTATTGTCCCAATCTTTTTTTTTTCTTCTTCTGTTTTTTTTTTTTTTTCTTTTGCTGCTTGTAGACTGGCTACATGTTTGGGAAGGGCATCTATTTTGCAGACATGGTATCCAAGAGCGCCAACTACTGTCACACATCTCAAGCTGATCCCATAGGCTTAATACTACTGGGAGAAGTTGCCCTTGGAAATATGTAAGTAACTTATGAAGAGCATTTGCTGAATGTGCTTAACATATAGTGGTAGAAGGTGGTGCTAAATTGCAAGCCTTTTCTTCAGTATGAAGAAACAGCACTTTGTAGACCCTTAGAAACAAGATTTCTTTTTTCTTAAAATGAGAGCTATTTCGTGGGGGGAAAAAAGAATCAGTGTTGCAGGTCTACAATCTTATACTAAATGCCAATGTCATTAAAATTAGTAACTAAGACAAAGAAGGAAGACTATTCAGAAGAGTAGCACATAAATTAACTTTATATTAACTCACCATCAAGTGAAACCTGAAAAAAAAAAAAAAGATTTTCCACCAAAATAGTTTAAGACAAATGTAAAATGCTATTGCATGTTCTTTGTGCTGTACAGGTATGAGCTAAAGAATGCTTCTCACATAACAAAATTGCCCAAGGGAAAACACAGTGTGAAAGGTAAGCATTAGTAGTTGTCACTGGTAATCTGTTATTGATGGCAAACTCACCTTGTGGCCCTCTGCTTATCAAAGAGAACTATAGTCATTTCATAGTTGTACTTCCTTTATGAGTTTGCATAACGTAGCTCTATAGTTGCATCTGTGTATGTGTATGTTGTGTTGTTTTGAGATGGGAGTTAGTACACTTGGAACGTTAAGACTGAAGTTAATGTGTTGCCTGAAGTTCAGGAGGAAAGTTTCATTTGATATTACACAAGAGAAAATGTAAGGTGCATTCTCCAACGTCTTACTCGCTTTCATCATAACAGTACTATGTGCTTTAGAAGAAAGATGAGAGGTTTGATAGATCAGAAGAATAATTGTGTAGCTTTCAAAGTGCCTTAGAAGCTTGGGGAGTAGGAAAAATGTAAGAATAAAAGTTCAGATGGAACAGCTGTTCTCATTACATTTCTATCTGCAAAAAGAATCAGTATATTGTACTGAAAAAGATGATGAGAGAAAAGACTTAGCTCTCTAATTCAAGCAAAAGAAATGGTAATCATGACTATCTTCTGTACCGAGATGGGAGAGCGGAGAGCAGTAACATTCAGTAATGAGTGGCTTTTCTGAAACTATTCATTTTGAGAGGCTTAAAAAAATCAGTTGCCTAAAATAGAATAAAATGTGATTTAGCATCTTTTTCAATACATACTGCTCACACTATTATGGATGTCAAACCAGATTTGTATTGAAGAGTTTAAAGAGAATAAGAATTGGTTTGTTATACTTCTCTGAAACTGCTGCAATGTGCATGTTTTCATTGATGGACCTAGGATAGGAGAGCTTTAAGTCTGGTCTGTTTTAGCTTTGATCATACAGATTAGACAATTAACAGCCAAAAGTCTAAAATTCTGACTTTTAATGTAGCAGAGTACGAGTACCATAACTGTGGTGATGCTGAATTGAATAAACAGACTGTATCCTTGGTGTTCTTTTTAAGATACTTTTGCACTTGGTCAGCATTTGAAAATATATATGAAGTAATATTTGTCTGAGTAATTTTCTTTATGTGCAAAGTCTGTGTTTGCCTTCTAGATTTGTAACTAATGGTTTTTTTCCTTTCTAGGCTTGGGCAAAACTGCACCTGATCCCACAGCGACTACCACCCTTGGTGGTGTAGAGGTTCCCTTAGGGAACGGGATCTCAACAGGAATTAATGATACCTGTCTTCTGTATAATGAGTATCCTTTGCTATTATGCTGGCTGCATGCTGTGTCAGAGTGTTGCTGGGTTTTGCAGGACTTCGCTAACGTTGGTCAGGAGTTTTGGCACACTGTGGTTTGTTTCTTTTGAATCTGCTTTAGAGTACTCGCCAACAGTTTAGAGTCTCTTCTCCAAGGGAGATGATTGTACAGTTGCACACTTAAATTGTCATTCTGCAAAAAAAAAGGAAAGAACACACACAGCAAACAGCTGTTGTCCCAGTAGGACTCAATACCTGAAGGCACTGGTGTGGCCAGGCAATGCTGCCCAGTAGTGTCTTGCCCAGAGATGTGCCAGGACAAGGGGAGGGGAATGCAGCCTGTGGGTTTCACATCACTCCAGTCTGGTTTCTTCCTGGTCGTGCTGTGGCTGGCCAGCTTGCTCAGGAGGAGGAGGTGGGGGAGCCAGCTCTGTGGTTTGATGGAATCTCTCATCACACAGCTTTTCTTGTGTTCCCCAGACCCTTTGCAAGTATTGAGGTAAACTTCAGATGCTCATCAGAGATATAGCAGTTAAGCCTCGTTCTAGGCAGACGTGGTCCCAAATGAATGTGTGCTCAACAATCATAAGAGGTCATAAGTGATATCTAAGCTCCCAGATAATCTCTTCACTGCCAGTGAAGTAAGTAACCCATTAATACAACCTCTGGGTTGTGCAGAAACTGTCTTCTCTCTTGGTAAGCTGTTTTCCTCTTACAAGCAGTGTTGACAACAGAACTCATGGCAATACTGTTTTTGTCTTGAGTTTTCTTAAATACAGCATCTGTCTTGGTCAGATGATAAAATAGAATAATAATAGCTAACTGAGGTAACATGATGTGCGTTCATTTTGTTTTACACTGTGTTTAACAGGAATGCTTTTCATCTAAAATTGGTATTAGAGGCAAGTTTGAGGCCTAAAGCATTGAGAAACAAATAGGCAAGCTGGGACTGTCTTCTGAGAAAACAAAATAGTGCAGTACAGTCATAGAATGTGCAAGCACTGCCAGCCACTGTAGAGCTCTTCTCTCTGATTCCAGTTTGGGTTTTTTAGTGGGAAATTAAGAGGACATGAATGAGTTTGTGCTGAAAGGTAGCAACAGAGCTACAGTTATAATTGTAGATGCCAGGTCTGTAACTGCAGATCTCATCTAGGCTATGTTGCTCCACTGTTTAAATAGCAAGAGAGATGTTGTGTGTTATGGCTCTGGCTGACAATAAATAATCTTCAAGAGCTACAGCCCCATATCTAAGTCAGTTCACCTGCCTGTCAGTCAGGATTCCTGCTGCATCAGCATTAACTCTCCATACGACTGTTATTTGCATGTTTCGAACTATTGTATAAAACATTTTCAGATTCAAAGACAACTCAAATTTAAAGATTTGTGGTTTGAGCTGTTAGAACTGCTTAATCACACTGGCATCTGTACGGTAGCTTCAAAGCTACCAAAAGTGCAAAGGTGAAGTTTGACTGTGTTTTGAGGTTTTTCTGTGTTGTTAATATCAACAACTGTAATTATTCCTTAACATTCTTCCCAGATATATTGTGTATGATGTTGCTCAGGTAAATCTGAAGTACCTGCTGAAACTGAAATTCAACTATAAGACATCACTCTGGTGAACAGTATTTAGAAGCCCTGTTAGAGTTATACTGTAGTTACACTATAGCGTTGACTTCTGGCATGCTTATGCATTGACTTCTCTTACCAAGATATCAAGAGCTAGACTGCAGAAGCGGTTACTAAATCCTGTTTAGTACAACACGTAGTGAAAGTTTTATATAAATGTGTGGCAACACATGGACCTGAATTCTAATGAGAACGAGTACCTGGTTTTGTTTTATATCACTTCTAATTTTGGGGCTATCAAGTGTTTCTTTTAATTGACCAAACTGACAAAAAAAAAAAAAATCAAGCCTTGTGTTTTTAGCCAAACAGAGCTGGGCAATAGCAGGAGAAGGAGCTTGAGGGTGTTAGCTTTGTTAATGTTCCTTCTTGTTTAAGATACCCTTTTTCAGTTTTCATTTGAATAAATGATAAATGTGCATTTATTTTGAGGTAAAAAATAAAAGCTAATTTCATACTAACAGCTTTATGTTTCAAAATTTCCAAATTGTTTTGGTTTTGAGTCATAATTTAAATATATTTGGTAGAATGTTCTTAAACGTGGTATCTCTCTATGAAGATCAAATGCCAAATACTGAAATCTGTAGTCACGTTTCAGGAAATCATGGTGAAATGAAAATTTGGACTTTCCACTGAGACTTCATCTGTCAACAGTTGGTGTGGTAAATATGGAAAATGAACTTGTGGCTGTTTGAACTTAGTATTAGCCCCAATAAACCTCCTTTATATATCTACCTTCAACGTGCTGTAAGTTGGTTGTTGTAGATTGAAGTCCTAACAAAGCCATAAGGTGAGTTTGGGCTCAAGCTTTTCACTCACTCATGATCTGGAGTGATGTCTGCCACTCTGGGTAGTCTTGAATTCCCTGTCTTGAAACATTTATATGAACTAGTAATTTCAATGTTTAGTGATGTTTATTACTTCTCACTTTCAGTAATACTTTTGAGCAATATGGGAGTACTTGACTATGGAGCAACATCAGTTCTTTTTCTTCAAAAATTACTGATTTCCTTGAGCTATTAGGGCACGTTGGCTAATCTCTGGGGACAGTTCTGCACTGGCAGTGCATTCAGTATCTCCTCCGCTATGACAGTTCCCTTCCCAAGAAGGGACAGTTCAAGCTCATTCTGACGGTTGCAGCCTCAGTCTTTGGTAACCTCTGTGGAAACAGCAGATCAGTTTCCTAAAACGTTGAAACATCCCAGTGCCTTTTGAAAAAGGAGTTCAAAGCCAAAGTGGTTGCTTATGGTGCGGCTCTTTCCAGGATCCCTGAAGGAGAGAAGGATGAGGAGTGGTAGATGGAAAACAAAGCTGCTGTCTGGGAGAGAAGGAAATGTGGAAGGATTGGGCAAGTCGTATGGCTTGAGGACAGTTCAACACAAGGATCAATTGATGTTGGTGCTAATGGATTTTGAGAGGAAGTTCTGGTTCTTCAGTAGCTTAACCAGTGGCTAATCATTGTTTTGCTTCCAACAGAAACTTTTGGTCAGTCATTTAAGTGTAATCTTGTCAGTCTGTGAAAGAGAACACAGGAACTGGTTCAGTTTAGTTGTGAGGCAGATTTCTGCCCCCCTGCCCCAAACCACCAAAACCAAAAAACAGCTTACAGTTCAGTTTGGGACCAGGAATTAAAGGTAGATGCTTTTGATGTTCCCTCTGCCGCCTGTACCAGAGGTGGCTCAAAGTTCCCTCTTGCTCAAACCCAAGCAGCACAAGGAGTGCTTTACGATGTGCAGGTAGTGCTCAGTTATAATTGCAGCACAAGCAAGTATATTCCAAGCTGTCTCTAGCCTCGCAAACACAGCAGTAAAAGATAAAGTGGGACAGGACTTTCTGAAGAGGCAGCAGGTGCCCTTTGGGGTACTGTAGGAGAGCCCTGGTGTGACTGTTCGTGGTGAAATCTAATGGGAATTCAGGCGCTGCTTCTGCTGCCAGCTTGTCTGACCACAGAGCAGACCTGTTCCTCCTGAAAGCAGGCACTGGTGCCGCTGTGACCTGGCATGCAGACAGCCTCTCCCCGGGGCCAGGCTGGGAAGAGCAGCACAGTGACAACTGCTGAAGGCATTACTTCTGGAGTATGTGCACGAAGCAGAGCTGGATGAATAGGTAGCCCCATTTCTGTCAAAACTACTTGAAAGGAGTAAGTTGTCAAGACATCAGGTCCCATGACATCCTCTGCTTTTTTTTGGAGGAGGGATGTTGAGGAATGACTTCTGATCTAAATGTTAAACTACAAAAAGCAGCAACTTATAAATATTTAACCATTTTATCGTTATTTAGCATGGCTGGAGGCTCTGTTGTACGATGGCTCGCAAATGTTAAGATAGTCCATGCAGTTCATATGAACTGGGTAAGCTGAAGGAAGCCAGGCTAAGCTTACTGATTGGCAGTGTAAATTGTTTGCAACTTGCCCAAGTTCATGCAGGAAAGAAGTGGTTGAGAAAAAAATACAGCACAGGTCATCCAGCCGGGTACTTGAGCCATAGAACAGTCTTTAAATCAGTTGGTACAGCTTTAATGAAATCTGCCCCTACTCTGTTTCTAATCAGAGGAAAGAAAAAAAAAAGAAAAAAAAAAACAACAACAAACCACCAAATAATTTATATACGAAAAAGACCTCTGGGCACATCAAACTTTCTCAATACCATAAAGAGTTGTACTCGTTCTTAAATGAGTCATGCAGTGCTTGTAACTACTGAGGTCTCTGCTTCAGCTTGCTTTCTGGAAGACTGTCCCAGACCTCCCTCTAGGAGTTCTGGAGATGCAATTTTCTGCTGAAGTGTACTTGTGGCCAATTTATATCCCACTTAGTATTTTGCTTAAATTGCTTTTATATATGTGGTGAGGCCCCTAACTTAGTCCGTTATACTCTCACTCCTTCTGTTATGCCCATAAAAACAACAGTTTCTGCTGTTGCGGTTACATGCATCTGCCCAAGAGCTTGTGTGTCCTTTTACTTTCAAATAAATGCCAGGCTGCTTCTCCAGAAATTATCATTTTGGAGGTGTGGTGGCACCTATAAGAAGTGCAGATGTAGATCCCAGCCACGATGACTTGCTGGTTTTAATTTGTTCCAGTGTGAAGGCAGCGTGCAGGTCACTTTCACAGCAAGTGAGATACTCAGGTACAGTCTGAAGGTGAGAAGAGCAAATGGCTTCCCAACCACTGAAAGGGGAAACGAGTGCTTCCCCCGCCCCCTCGTTACAAATTCTAATTTCATAACGTGATTAATGCAGTAGGACTCAGACAAGAACATGCTTCAGTGACTGAAGAGCAGAGGCTTCTGCCAGCTGTCTGTGCTTTTCTTTCTACTACCAGTGCCTGCCGAGGGGAGGTGAGAAAATGACACCCTAGCTGTCTCCTGTCCCCAGGAGGTAGCACTGCCTGCACTGTGCTGACAAGACTCTGAATGCATTGATTAGTAGGTGGTGTAACCCATGTCTTAATATCATCTTGCAGTAATTAAGGAGGAACAGGAGTGCAGCATTTCAGTGCACACCATTAAGAGCAGTTGCCTAACGTGACCCTCTGGGAAAGCGAATGGCACGGGTGAAGCCAGTTTAAAGATCTCCCTCTGTCTGTGTGAGGCAGGTGAGTCAGCAGTACCTCATGGCAGGTTGTTAGCAACGAGTGCAGGTGTTCTCAGTCACCGTGCTGGTCTGTCAGAATAGTAATGTCATTTACACATCACCCAAGTGGCAAACTGCAAATTTGCCAGAGTGATAAAAGGACGCATTGAAAACATTGTGCATTTGTCAAACTTAGTCAAACAAGGTTGCATTTGTGTGACTTGGAAACAGCATGCACAGGAGAAACAAAAAACCAGAATATAGAGACGCTGCAGCATTCCTAAAAGGCCAAGATGTAAAAGGTCTTTTATAGCAGGAATCCTCATAATACAGCGTTGACTGTTACCCTTTCACCACAGTGAATGGCACTAGCTTCTACATATTTTCCAAGTGCAGCTGTTGGAATGAAATGAAGGAATACCCAGTGTCGTGCTGTTGGGAGCTGAGTCCTACTTTCTGACCTGGTACTTTAAGATGATCGGCAGGAGGTATTAGGGGCAGGGGGGAAATCTCTCTTTGCTTTTTCATCTGTTTTCTAGTTTCATCACAATGCACAGAACCCTGAAAGGCATTGGGTTTTTTCATTTGTTTGGGGTTCCCCCCCCTTTTTCTTTCCCCCTATTTTTTTGTCCCCCTTCTAGAAATTCAGGCTGTGAGGACTGTTGCAAAATGCAATTATGTGTAGAAAACTTTTCTTCCCTCCCCTGAAAATCCCTTGCCTCAGTGAAAGCTCTAGCATCAGGGTGGCAGCGGGCAACTGCTGCTTTCCGCACACATCAGCGAGACCTGATGACAAGGTTTACAAAGCACAGCAGTAAAAAAAATCTCACTGGTGATCTGTGCCTCCTGTCAACTGTGGAAGTCTCAGTGTCGCCACTCTTAGTTGAGCATTAACACACAACCCTTGGAACAAGGGGAGCCTGGCTGAAATACAGAAAAAGTATTAGTGGTGTTAACACATCATTGTTTACCTGAGCCTGGAAGATCTGGTCCGTGTCAGGCCTTTTGGGTGGTGGAGGTGTCTCATTAAAGGCGAAAATTGCACAGGGTTTAACATGGCACAGTTTTGGCCTTTGAAATAGCACAGGTAAGGGTTTTGTTGCATTTTTGTTACTAGTTTTAGTGCTATGCCTATACTGCTTTGCCTCTCTCTACTGTAGTTTTGTGCTGTACAATATGGAAAGCTCTCACTGAAGTGTCTTTGGCCCTTTGGGGGCTAAGGGGAAGGAAAGCTGTTTTAACAGCCTTTCAAAATGACCTGAAAAAGGGGGTGGAAATGCATGCTAGGCTTTGTCTTCTTTTTTTAGCTTTTTTTTAAAACCTCTGCTGCAATGTACATAGGAAGCCCTGGGGGAATTTCTAAAGGATTTTACTGTTTGTTTCTTCCCTTAGAAACTCACTTTTTTTTCCTCTTAAGAACAAGGGCAGCATTGATTTTTTTATTAAAGTTGTTTAATAACATGACCTATATCCTGCCCCCTCAACCTGCTAGAGCGCCTTGTCATCTGCGTTCATTAGCAAATTAAGAACACAAATTAAAAACTCTATTACATGTCCCAAGATACATATTTTCTGTGTTTTTGCAGACTTCTTGGTTTCACCTAGGTGCTTTTAAAGAGGCAAACAGGTATAGCGTTCCATTTTGCATTTACAGCGTGGTGCTGTTGGCAATACGTGACACTGACTTAGCCTTGACTAAAATATACTGTTAATTTATTTAGAACTTCAATTCGCATTTTTGTATATTAAAAAGAATTTGGGTTGATATAAGTAGCAGTAGGTACTGTTGTCAAAGCCCAACACACGTGAAGCATTTAAGGGACTTGTGGTTCACGATAGTATCTCCATGCTTACATTTCTTGATGCAGCAGCTCTGTAATTCACTGTGGTGCAGAGCCCTAAGGGGACTACACAAGGAAACCGTCTCTGCTGTGGTGGGGGGGGGCTGCATTAGAGGGCAGACCAAAACATGGCGTTTGTTAGGCAACAACCACCTGCTGTCAGGGCTTTGTTGGCTCCCTTCCTCGCACTGGGTGAGAACAAGCGAGACCTTGACCTTCAGGCCTTGGACTCGGTGAACATTTCAGCTGCCTCTTCAGGAGGAGTACCATAGACCATGGCCACGGGGCCAGGAGTGATTATGCTGGGTTTTCTTCTTCTTATCACTTACTCTTCCTGCAGTCTCGCCTTTGCAATCGTTTTCCTTAGGCACAGGATAGCCAACAGGGGAAAGCAGAGACGAGGAAAGTTAAGCACAGTTCAGCAAAATATTGTTATTTAATAAAGGAAGATGGATATAGGGATTATTTAAAAACACGAGGGTAGCACGGCTACTTTGGGGTGATCCTTTTGGACCAAGTGGCAGGTTACCCGCCCTGGACCGCCAGTTGCCCGTTCCCCCTCATCCTGCCCGCACCCGGGAGGCCCGCGGGGGGCGTGTACCGCTTCTGTCACAGGCGCTGTCCTCTCCCTCGCACCGAAGCGGGTCGGGGCAAAGCCCCTTTCCTCTCCACAAACGCCGCGGCAGCGCTGCGTGGGCCGCCC
>NW_010515174.1:0-26180 GCF_000687285.1 Phaethon lepturus | reverse complement strand
CGGGGAGGTTAACTCGAACAACAGCAATATTGCCTGTTTAAGTTTGTCATGCTTTGGGGGATTTTTGGATGAAAACTACTGTACAGCAGCGCTGAAAGCACTTATTGCGTTACCTGCTCTTCTTCTAAACTGCCTGCGAGTCTGTGCAATGCATGTGTTTTTCCCACTAGACAATGAACGACTGGGCCCCCATAGCAAAGGAGTATGACCCCCTGAAAGCCGGGAGCATTGACGGCACGGATGAAGAGCCCCACGACCGTGCCATATGGAGGGCTATGCTGGCACGCTATGTACCCAACAAGGGAGTTACAGGAGACCCTCACCTCACCCTGTTCATAGCAAGGCTCAATCTTCAGACAACGGAAGAAAAGTTAAAGGAAGTCTTTTCCCGGTATGGAGACATCAGAAAGATCCGTCTGGTTCGAGACCTGGTAACGGGATTTTCCAAGGGTTACGCATTTATTGAGTACAAAGAGGAGCGTGCCCTCTTGAAGGCCCACAGAGATGCTAACAGGCTGGTTATTGATCAACATGAGATCTTCGTAGACTTTGAACTGGAAAGAACTCTGAAAGGGTGGATTCCTCGGAGGCTTGGAGGTGGCTTTGGAGGCAAAAAAGAATCTGGGCAGCTACGGTTTGGAGGACGGGACAGACCTTTCCGAAAGCCCATCAATTTGCCAAACATGAAAAATGACTTCTATGGAGAAGGATCAGGAGAGAAAAGAAACTGGTCTCGTGAGGGAACAAGAGACTGGAGAACAAGAGACCGAGACCATGAAAGGAGCAGAGACAAGCGATGGCTGGAAAAGGAGCGGTCATGGGCTTGGGGTGAAAGTGAGAGAGAGAGGGACTCCAGAGAGGAGAGGAGCAGAGGGAGGGAGAGGAAGGAGAGAGACAGGAAGGACAGGGATAGAGACCGGAGCAGGGGAAGAGACACCAAGAAACAAAGAGACGATGATAAGCATAGATAGGTTACAGTGCCCTGTCATTGGGGTATGGGACTTTCACCTGCTAGCAGCTCTCTGCAGTTCGGTTGTTAATGCAGTTAAGATAGATGTTGAATTGTTCTTCAGAGAAAATAAACTTTTCTATTAATCTTTTTGAACTGGTGAATGCTGTAAGAAATGCACCCCATGTACTGAAGTCGAGTACACACCTTGTAAACACCCATTTGGCTGCCTGGATTAGGGTTCATGAGAGAGCTCCATATTTGATAATTTACATGCCAGATGTCCACACTCATTTCGTGAGACAGATGCCCTTTATGAAATAAGTCACTTGTTGAAGAAATAGCAGCTCAGTTTGTTGCTATTTCATTCCTGAAAAATGTGTCCTAAACCACCAGCTGATGGGAAGTGACTGCATTTTCTTGAAGACACTGGGACAGGTGAGATCTTTAGTAATACTATGTCCTTAACTAGTTCTGTGAGGTGAGAGAGAAGCATGTAATAAGAAATCTGTTTTTTACATCGTGGGAGGATCTCATTCCCTTTTATGAGAGGAATGCGTATGACAGAGCAGTAAGCAGGTCAGAAAACTCGTAATGTTCCTGATCAGTCCATGGACAGTCACTGAAGGACGGTGTCATGGATAAATGTGGTTGCAGCTGCATCCCCTCTGCGAGCGAAGTCTGGCCTGTACAGGGTTTAGATCTTCTTCTGGAAACGGGGCTTGCTGCTGGTCATAGCTGAATGGGGAAAACAGAGGGCAAAGCATCTCCTTTTCCAGAGCCAGGATGTGATATACAGACACTCATCTTCCGCTGAGGACCTTACAGTGCTTTCTAGAAAAGGCTCTTGTCACATTCTTTGTCATCATCAGTTATTCCTAAATATTTGCTAATGTATTTCAAACTGTATTTTTTTTGGTTAGCCTTTGAATGGCCCTATCCTAAACCTTGCCCAGTTTGAGGCTTTATTTCCATGAAGAGTTGTATGAGCCTTTTTCAGGGGAAGGAAGACAGACCCATATGCTGCATGCCCAAGAAGAGATGGTATTAACGTTCCACAAAAAAAAGGACAGAAGTCTTGCAGAAATACTTGTTTTTCAGAAATATTTATTAAACTGTTAAAATGATTTACTGCCCAACAAAAAAAAAAAGAAATCAACCAAAAAAACTTCAGTGATCCTGCACTTTGCAGACAGGATTGTTACACCCCTTACCTGACAACATCCTGGCCCCTTTTCTAAAAGCAGATTTCACTTGAATATTGAGAAACAATATATGACAGATCTTCAAATCTTTACATTCCCTACACTCCATTCTTTCCGATGGCACGTGGACCGTATAAACTCAGCATTTGTAACAGGAGAACGAGGAGTGAAGTGGTTAATGCTAGCAGGTCAGGAGTAACTAATTACATTTTTGAGGTAATGGGCTACAGAGATGAGTGGGGGAAGGTTGTACTGCTTAGTGCCATTGTTTGAACTGGCTGCAGATTTGACCCGACAATGGTGCGCGGGGCTCTGGCGTAAGGGACGAGCTTTACGTGCACTAGGCCGGGAGACGTCCTTTGTCATACACCAGCTTAGGTGCTGCAGAAAAGCGGTTCACTCTGTGTATTTCTGTTATCCCAGTTCATTGCTCTCAGCTGATTTCAAAAGTGATGTGATTATTCAGGCCGCGCAGCCGCTGCATTCTTGCATTGTTTCTGATCCCTGCATCTCTTCTAAATGTGTCAAACGACTGTAAACTATGATAGGGAGAGACTCGACGGGCATCATTCACAATTTACTTTAACTTCCTGATATCACTGTAGTGTACTTTTTTTTTCCTAATATGGAAGTGAAATTGAGATCTTAGCAACGTAAGTGTCATTAAATTAAGACATCCCCCCCATTTAAGAATTGCTTTTCTTACAAGGGGTGAAGTGCTGCTGTTTTATGGATACAGCTTTCTGTAAGCGTAAAACTTAAGATATGTTACCAAAATTGTAGCCAGGCAAAAGCATATCTGCCTACTGCTACCATCAGACGCTACCATCGTTATTTCAGATGCAGATGTCTTTCATGTAAGGCCACATATCTCCCCTGCCCGAACTGCAGCAACACCAGGGAGGCACAGTAAACACTTTCTCTACCTGGAACACGCAGAAGGTCTGTGTTCAAAACAGCACAGTTACAGTCAGGAACACAGCAGCACTCAGCCCACCACTGCAAAAATCGTTTCCTGGCAGTTTCATTATAGACGGGCTAAGAACCATTTGCTGCCCACACACATTAAAGAATCCATAGTCTTGGATCACCCTGTATTAAAAACAACTGGCCTGCACTAAACCCTCTGGCTTGCTGTCATCAGGAGTTCTTCAAGATTTCCTCATACATTCAGTACTTGGAGGAGTTGAAGCTTTACTCCAGCCTGAGCATTGTCTCCTCTTCCCAGTGCCACTCCTGAGAACAGGCTCTTTGCAGAGCAGATGTAGTTGCTGGGGGTCAGGTGCCAACAGCAGCTCACAGCCCCCCCGCACTACGCTACATGTGCAGAAGTTGCCTTCGGCCTTGTCATAACTACATGCTTCTCACCATCAGCACCGTGCTCTCGTAGCACACAGCCAAGCTCACAGAACGACCTCAGCACCTCCCTCGCAAGGAGCCGCGACACGCTCGCCCTCTCCCGCCTGGTGAGGTGCCTTTGTGGAGTGCGTGGCGCAGGGGCAGGGTGCGCGCTGGCACTGGACTGTATGCACAAGTTATGCTGCATGGGGCTTTAGTGTCATGGTTTTTTGTTAAGTACAACCGAGGTCTCACAAGCTCGACTGCAAAGCAGATCTAAACCCCAGCTCCTCACAGCTCAGCTGTGCTGGGCTGTTGCTGGCAAGTTAAGCCCCTGTAACTGCAGGCTACCCAAACATCAGCCAACACCAGCGCAGCAGCCGGCATTCACAGATTCACCCATTCTGCCCAAGTAGTGTTTAGATTAGTCACAGAAAATATTTTGAGTTGGGGTCATCTCTAAGTCAGTTAAAATAGCTAATGTCAGCTAGTTGAAGATGTCTTTCACTCTGAAGTTGGCAGTCTTATCTAGCCAGAAAAGTGGAGTGTGACTTCATTAAAAACCCGTCTGTGGGAAACAGACCTAACTCCTTTACAGCAGCTGTCTGCTACTCCAGGGGGAAGTCCCTGGTAAGAACGAAGAAATTCAAGTGTTAGAATTCCTCCTTGTAAGCGATTTGTTTTCCATTAATACTGCAGAACTCATGGCAAAATACAAGGCACGCTCACCTCATACATCAGTTTCTTCATGCTTTAGGCACTATAAGCAGCAAGGGAAATGTACACTCAATATCCCTCTCAAGGCTCCAGTTTATCAATTTGTATCAGGTGGATTTCCAAGTGGTTACTCTGCAAAATGCAGATGCCAGCTGAACTTGACAGGACACAGCAGTGCTAAGACTTGCTATGGAGGGTGGCCAGCTGTCATATCCCTCTTGAAAAAATTCTTACAGAAATAAAAAGCAAACAACCGATAGTGTTAACAAACAGGGTGAAAGAGTCTTTGCCACTACATACTGTACACTGCAAACAAACTTCTAATAATGGCACAGGTCCTTTTTTTGGTTTAAAGAAGCTTGTGTTACTGTAGTTAATGCATGAACAAGACCATAGACTTGTTACTTGGCACAAAACAAGTCATCTAGAAGCTTCAATGTCCCAGGGTATCAGCAACTGTTACAAGAAAGCTTGGATTCTGTTTTCAGCAGTCACCAAGTAAACAGTGAGGGATCCCTTCTCAAGAGTACGTCTCAAACACAAGCACTGAGGTGTGCAAGGCAAATAAAAGTGATGAGCTGCCGGGTTTGTTTACAGAAGCTTCTTGTTACTAGACTGTTGAGATCTACTGTGGTAAACTGAACACCTCAAGGTTTTAGTCACAGGTGCTGCAGGGCTTCTTGTCCTTGTTCGGTGTAGGAGTCATCTTTATTTGAATTTGACCATTCTCCAAAAGTATCCTGGAAGTGGACATTTTTCTGTGATGCCTGCATACGTTTCTTATCACGAGAGAAGAAACTAAACCTTCCGGGAAGGGAGGAGTAAGGGAGGGGAGGGAAAAGAAAGAAGACTGTTTACTGTTTGAAAACACTTCAAACACCCGACACGATACACAGCACAACAAAACACAGAGCAAAAAAATCTGTTTGCATCTGCAAAAATCAAGGCAGTGAAGCCTGATGGGAGTGCATGTCAAAATGTTATTAGAGATGAAGTCATTGCGATCTCAAGCGGTTTGGCTATGGAAGCTTCAAATAAGCTCTAAATGCTGTTGACTCTACAAGGTGCAGGTATCATTTTAGATGTATGTTCCCCCTTCCCCAGCCCTGAGATAAAGCAGCAACACAATACAGGTTAGTTCCTTGGCATAAGTAAAGTGGTATCTTTGGCATTAAATCTGTATAATTTACCATAAACCAGAAATAGAGAATGTCAGCAGGGAAATTCGTAAGATAAGGAATAAGCCTCCACATTTTTATCCTGTGTACAGATTTTGATACGTAGACTTGATTCCTGCAAAAATACATGCATAAATGCACATATGTGCACAAGCGTTTGCAGGATGAAGGCTCTAAACAAATGCACACAAGTGTGCACGTCATTTCCTGTCACACAGCTTGGGTGCTCTAAGATAATGACGTACATGAACCAACAGCCATTTAATACAACAAGAAACTGCCGGCTGACAACAGAGCTAAAACAATACAGTTGGAAAAATCCTTAGTATCATCTTACTTGTATAGGATGAAGTTACTGGATTAGGCAAATTCAATGTTCGTCATGAGTTCAGTACAAGAGGTGTTAGTGCAGTGTTTAAGTCTGCTGAGAAATGCAAAAGTTGTGGTTCCAGCTACCAAAGGTTGGAATTGGCTGCATAACCTTTTGGTTTCAATGGTGCACTTTGGGAGATAAATACTGTTTTGCTTGCACAGTACCGAGCATAATGCAGTTCTGATCCAGGACAGGAACTGCTAGATGCTTTTACAGTCAGAGACCATGCAAATACAAACTCAACATTGACAGGTGATGGAATATTTTGTCAGGGCATAAACCTGACCCTGTGTCCATGCCCCACCGTTCTCAGCATTCTTCCTCCACCCACACTCCCTTGAGTCTCCCCTCAGTACCATGATCCCAACCGTCCAAGCCGCCTTGTGCAGACCAGGGAGTTCTGCCTTCGATGTCTCTAGTCACATAGGAGGCTGTATTTGAGTGTCAGATGAGGTTTAAGGCAGCTTTCCTGAAAAAATATCCTATCATACGTGCAGGTAAGCATGATGATAATTAAGAATATCAAGAATATTAAGAATAATTATTTCTTGACTAGAAAGTGATATGAAAAGCTACACAAGTGCGATGCCAGATAACTAATGTTGCTAGCAGGACCTGAACTTTTGCATTTCCTGGCTTCAAATGTGCAGCCTTAATAGCAAAAGGAGTCTTTTGCACTTAATTAGCTTCATACTTTTCTACCACCTTCATCACAGGAGCTCATAAATTCACACACATATGCTATGTCTTTTCAGGGCCAGATCCAATTCCAGTTGATCAAAGAAGTGTCTAGTCTCTGAGGCTTTCTGCTGAGCATGTTTGGTCCTGCATGGTCAGGCTTAATATCTTGAAGTCCACACAAAGGACTGCTGTATTTATGCAGTAAGTTTCAAATGTCAAAGTTCAATAATTTTTCACTTTATCGTGAAATTAAGTAAGAGAAAAATATGTTCGTAAATTCTCTACACGAAGCAGAAGGGCTAGGCTTTTTAAATTCCTTCTATAACAATGAAAACTGTTATTATGCCTAGAAGACTGTCATGGAGGATGTTTGGAAAAAGCATGTCTGTGTGGAGAGGAAGGGAATTTAAATACTGTGTTGCTGTTGTAAATATAAAGATCGCTAAAGCAGCAGTTCTAATGCAAAGAGACTTTGCAGTAACAATTATCAGTACGGCAGCCAGGGACAGCCAAGAATAGGATGATAGAATTGATTATCGAGAGCATATACTCTATTGCAAAATACATAATTAAAGACAAAATATACAGTGCATAGATAGAAAGACATGGAAGCAACAGCCTATAATTAACACTGGAAACTAATGTAGATATCAGCCATTACATTCTGTAAATCTAACTAACTGATTTGTAACACGTCATTAGAATGACATGGGTTTCTTAAAAAGCATTGGTGTGAACTGTGAATAGGCACGCTTAGTAAGCCAAATTAACAGATGCTGGTTAAAATTGCATATTGCAACAATTTTCTAAGGAGTAACGACTGGTTTAGCATGGTGACATTAAGGCAGAAGATGATAAAATGTCAGTACTTGAGGATGAGCATGGAGGACTACGATGAGTTGTGTACTGACTGGTCATTCTGATTGGCACTTTGTTCTTCTGTGATCCCACAGGCAGCCCATGAGAATGCAACCAGCAGTGCATGTTAACACAGGGTCATGCAAAAGGAAACCACAGTACCAAACATTTAAAAAACAAAATTCCTACAAGGGACACAAGTCTTCTTATTGGCTGCAATGTGGGATCGTCTGGAATCAATCCAGCTGCTACCATGGGCATTATGGCTGTAAAGATCCTGGTCAGGAAAGTACAGACACAGAAGAGATAAGACTGGAGCAAGGGAAAGAAAAAGCATTCCATTAAAAAGAAAAGAGGCAAACATGATACACAGGGTTACTCTGAATTACCAACACAGGACATGTTACAGGGAGAGGTGGATCTGCATCACCCAAGACAGCTCTCCTCAGTGAAATACTCTTAATTTAGAAAAAGCAGTCATTGTAACAGTTTAAATTGCTTTTGAATTTCTGAAAGATACCACTTTTCTGTTGTGAGGCAGGCTGCAATCTGGGTTGGATTTCATCAAGGTATTACCACCTCTAGCAATGCAGAGCAGAGTGCACATTTTTCTTCCCAAGAGACAAACAGGACATACATAATGAAATGAAGGATGAAGGTGTATGTTAAGAAATACAAAACAGGACTCTGCTGTGACTACTGGATATTTGCACAGAAAACAGGGTTAGACAGGACCAGCGTTACAGTTAAAGTATTTTACAAATGCTACAGTTGATAGTTTCAAGTTAAAAACCAGTATTGCAGGTGAAATCTTCAAATAACCTCCTATGCAAGCTACTTGGTTAAAGGGCCTGTGTATCTGTTCCAAAAGAACCTGCATTGCTTCACATGCAGAAAGATGCCAACTGCAGGCAGCTAAATACTTATTGAAACCTTGCAGCTACTCTAGCAGAAATGCTTCCTCGCTGGCTAGAAGCAAGACTGTTTTTTGTAAATGTTTAGCACTTTCACTACGCATTATACAATTCATGCAGCTTAGAGGTTCAGAGCACGCTGGCTATGTGCTCTCTGCCCAGCCAGCCCCACGCAAACCTGCTAACACACCTTCATCCATACCTGGAACACCCTCTGTTTTTCTAAGGATTCTCCTCAGAGGTTCTCCCTTGTGCCAAACAGTTTTTTGAACTGTGGACTAATGTTAATTAAAGATTAAGTTGAAATCACGAGAGACATTTCACTTGTGACCAAATGCAGCTCTCCCCAACACAGCCATTCTAACTGCTATTCTTAGATTAAAAATGAAAACAAACAAGCAAACGTGGTATCATTAGCAGTAGCTAGGACTTCTGTTTTTACGCATTGTGGCACGGTCCGTGAGCTGCAGAAATGAGACAGACACATCAGCTTTTGTAGACTGCAAGAATAGGAAGAAAACTTATGGTTGTTTCAGGCATTACATCAGTGACAAACAAGCACATATCCTTAAAGAGAAAACAAAAGGGCGTTTTCTGCTCAAAACAGAGGGAGCATTTTTAATCCTTGTACTTTTCCTCCTCAGTAAAGCCTCCTGGTTACATTATTTCATCAAAACTCTGACATGTGATGTGGTAGGGACAAATGTAGAAATCAGTCTGCGATCAGAACTCTTTAGTTAGACTTTGCCTGAAATGTGTGAACCCTGGGAGTGAAAAAAATGTTGATTTCTGTAACTTCTGTTTTCCTTTCTTTATGGGGATGCAGCACAGAATCACCTGAGCACATCTTAGATGACACAGGCTACATATACGTATGTCTCATTCCCTGAGATACGGCATGGTCAAGAAAAGAAAGGGCATGCACAGGCAAGCACAAGACTTGTCTTGAGAGGACAGCAACAGCATCTCCTATTTGTGTACTTCAGCTGTTTGTTTAATCAGGGGGAAAAGTCTGAAACAAAGGGAAAAGCAACCCTGCTTTCCTTTGTAAAGGCGCTCTGCCTGCAGGTACCAGCATTACAAGTTTTCATCACACCCTAAGGTATGGAGAGTTTATGTGTCAGTGTGTTACCCAGAGAGCCATACAGCAAGGTGCTGACAGCACCCTGCCCGGGAGAGGGAGAAGGGAGCTCCGGAGACAGCTTGCAGCAGGCAGGGACTGCAGGTGGGGCAGGAGGGGTGTTATAACAGGGCAGAAGAGATGCTACACTTGGGTTCTTTGTTTCTCCCAGCAGTGAAATTTCCTGTCTTTTTAAAGCCCATCTACAAGTACACTGTTGACAACACACACAGAGAGGAGGGGGGAAAGAAAAGAAACCCACCCTAGACAAATCCTATCCAGACAGGCTGCAAGAATAAGACAAACCTGAAAACTATTACCATCCTTCAGGTTACTTAAGTAGACAGTTTTATCTGCCCTTATTTAATGTGATGGCTAAATGAACAGAGAGCAGAAAGAAACCTGGGGACAGAGCATGGCAGCTAAAGAAAGTCATTTCATCTTAACAGCAGGTCCAACACATGCTTCCACTGTCTGGCAGAAGAGGACTCTTGCCTTTGCTGAAAGGGCCTAAACAACATGATGTTATGTTTTACTGTGTGCGGTTTTAGTTATATGAATTTAACATAGAATCTGAGAAACAGAATGGTTAGACAGGTGTCTGAAAATGTGCATTGACTGAATGGTCTGAAGCTTAGCAGGTTTTCACTAAGAAATTAACTGAGAGGAAGAAAGCACTGACATAACTGGTTGAAAACACTTATGTGCCTCCTGCCATGGCTCCCTGTGTTGCTTCCGCATGTATGCAGAAGGCAGAGTCAAAACTAGTAGCTCGTCAGCATGTGCTCTCTCTTACAAGGTCTGTTTACATTTTTATGCTGCCTTTGCTTCATAAATCGAGCATGGAAACTGCAATCAACCCAAACCAGCCACCCCCTGCAATGGGATAAGCTTTAAAAAGTACTAAAATAAATCTGAAAGAAAAGAGAAGCTTTACAGTTGAGGTCTTGTGAGACAAAGTATCATTATTATCATTCCAGTTGCAGAATGAAAACTTAAGTTTTCAAATTGTATTTCCTAGTCATGTGAGAGGGAAGGTTCTCTCAGCAAACAAAGCAGCACAGACAGAAGCTGGAGTCTACTGAAAATAATTAGAAGTGCTCTCCTGACTTTATGGTGTTTTGGGTCAGTCCATATATTCCAATGGGACTTACAGGGCTGCTGCTATTATTAATCAAGGACTGAAGGTTATGGACATGGGGACAGGATGGAAGAGCTTTTTATGTGGATACAAATGACTGTTCCAAAGTAATTTATGCAGTTAAAAAAGCTAAGCTTCCAGTGTCACAAAAATCCAAAGACTTGATATAAGGTTACAAGACTTAATTTGGAATTAATAAATGTACAAGGAGGGAGTTTCAACAGACAAATGGATTGGCTAACACTGTGATTTTATAATTAAGTGATACACTAGTAAACGCATACCTCTGACAGTAAGCTTAGGTTTCAAACAGTGACATTAAATACTTCACCAGAAGAAGGTGGGGTTCTTTACAGCCAAGAAAGCTAGCATCCTCTCCAGCAGCAAATTTGTTTAGCAACCAAAAGGTTTTTGTGCTGTACACATAGTGCAAGTCAGGGTCTAAAAGCTTAGGTCAAGAGGGAAACGGGCACCTTGCTCTCCACTGCCAACTGCTACAGCTCTGCAGCTGGTTTTGCTTGTGAACAACACTCTTCACGCATCTTCCGAGCATGACCTCGAGGCCAGTGGTTTCTGACACTCCACCACCTTAGGATCTGTGTGTTAAGGAACTAGGACTTGCACTTGAGCAGAAGCATTGTTCCTACAATCCTTGCACACCGAGATCTGGCACTGACTTCAGTTTTGGGCACACAGGACAGGCTGAGCGGTGCTCTGGATAAGACCACAGTTAGTAGCATCTCCCTTTGGAGTATGACTACGTGGCCCAGGCAAGAAAATCTTCTAGAAAGATCAGGTGTCTGTGTTTAAGAGCTCATCAGCTCATACTAGCTATAATAGAACACTGCATCATGGGCTCTTTTGGTTAGCCTGAATAGCGTACTTCAGAAGGAAATATTAGAACTGGAGGTGGCTTCTTAGGCACACCAGTCTGGCCCATAAACACAAGCACATGGAGTACTGTTGGAGTCCCTACTGCTGTCTGCATGCAGGGAGCAAAACGTACCACAGGAAATAATCTGAGACTGAAAGTTGTCCCAGATCTAGGCAAAAGTTTTGGCCAAAGCCAACTGCTGTTTCATGATACCTGTAAAGTGCTCCTCCAGTGTCTCTCCCATATACATTGGGGATGTGGTTATCTTTACTTTTAAGTTCTTTAAAATTGTCCTACCCATAAGAAACATTTAGTATTTGCAGACTATATCCAGTATCCTTAGAAAATATGCTACTTACAGTCGTTTGATTCCAGATTCGGGCTGAGTTGAGGGTTTTGACTGAATTATGGGTGTAGGTTGAGGGGATCTAGTTTCTTCTTCTGTTTCCTCACTTGAAAGAAAAAAAGATAATTAACATTCTTCTCCCAAGCCATGGAAGCACTTTAAGTTCTAAAATTCAATCTAAGGTAGTACTGTTGATAAAGGAATGCAAAAAGATCTGTTCAAAGCTCACTGAAATCAATGGGAGATTCTTCTGTCAACCAAGGAACAGGACCTAGAACTGGGTCTCCTTTCAATATTTTCTTCCCATTGTGACAAGGAGAGGGAGGAATGCATTGAATAAAAGTTCTAGAAAAGATCTAGAAAACCCACTCATCCTTATTTTTGAAGTTCAAAAGTCTTAAATGTTTGTAATCTTTCTAAGATTCAGGGGGAACCTGGGAGTTAGGGAAGGACATAGTTTTTCCCAGTTTTGAGGAACCAGATTCAAACTAAAGCCGTATGCTTGCAAACTCTACTTTAAGCGTTTGCAGAAGTATAAGCTTGTTGGACACTATTTAAGAGCACATTTATTGTTTTCAGACCTGCCCAATGGCTCCTCTGTGTATAGCATGCAACAGGAGAGGATATCTAACCTACCTTTTGTAATATAAAAGCTCCTCTTGAAGTAGAAATACTTTAGATTTCAATTCATTCCTCTCATGAAGGACATCCCGGAGCTCCTGCAAGGTGAATCTTGGACGATTCGGATCTTTTAAGTCCATTGCCATCTTTTCTGACTCTGAGAGGCAGTCATCATTGTTTGGTTCTGCCTAGGAAGTGAAACGTGAGTGAGATTCACCATGTGAGTGCAAGTCTGAGGAGTTTGAAGTATTTATCAGTCTAGTTCTTCCTTTCAGCACTAGTAAATCCTCTTTTAAGAGAAACACAACAATTTTAAGAGGAAAAAAATGTAGAAGGAATTTGTTTTTCATGTTAAAGATTGTCGGCAAGAACAGTTCAGTGACCTGATCACTTTGTTCTTTCCTGAACGATGACACACACAGGACCGGTGAGACCATAGCAGCCCTCTAAAAGATGATCTGAGCTCTATTTTACCTCTCTTCACCTGGTGTTCAGGAGAAGCTTGACCTACAACCAAAGCCCTGTGCTCACAGGAATCTGTCATAGAGTTACATAATTGGGAAAACAAACACACACCAATTGTTTCTAGCAGGCCTGAACACAGGGTCCAACCTGAGCCACCTTATAGGTGATAAGTTTTTTTGTGGAGAAAATTCCTGTGGAATCCAGACTGCCAGGAAGTCCACTGAAAATGTGTAGTTCAATTTCTGATAAATAACTCAGTTTAAGGAATTCATATTTTTAACAAATGGGATAAATCAAACATCAGCCTTTTATATAAACACTGAAAAAACTGCATGGCAAAGGTCATGATAGTTCCTTCCAGCTCCTCCCACAAAGAGATGGCTCCTTTGAATGTAAACAAGTCAAGTGGAGATTTAAGTTTATATGCCCTTAATGCCTTTATTAAAAAGCAGGATTGGTGTTAGCATCAGGATCTGCTACAAAGTGGAAGAAAATTGCAGATGGATGCTACATGAGGCATTTATACACGTGTACCCTTGTCTCTTCTTTTCTTCTGAGAAGAGTCCACTGGAAGCTTGGAGGAATCTTATCTTCCACCCCCCAGTTTCTGTAGCTCCCAACAAGGCAGAACTTGCACTCTAGGCACATGGTTGGGTTCCCAGGCCTGTGGGGCTGCTTCCTGTCACACAGGTAGACTCTAGCACTTGTACAGAACTATTTGGCCCCAACTCCTTGTGAAGATGTCATCTGTATAAACACAGATGACCACCATTCAGGTCTTCTACTGCTGTAGCCACTTCAGAGGCTGCACAGAGCTGAGGACCAGTAAGTAAGAAGTCACAAGCTTCTGGGAAGCGTACTCAGAATCAAGATGCTGAAAAGCAGCTACAAGCCTTTAGAGGTCTGCAGGATTTCCAACAATACAAATAAATACAGGGCACTCTGTTCCAGCAAAGTACATTTGAAATGAGATGCTTTTTGCAAGGACTGACTAGAGGCCAGGACATGAAATCAGAGATGCCAGCAGCCAGGTCAGCCACCCGCCCTCCTAGTAGGATGCCAAGACCAGAGTCTCAGAGCTCCTGTGTTGCAGTGATGCCTCTCTGGGATACAAGCTGGAAATTTGAGGAGCTAAGCACTGACATTCTTAAACCGTGTCCATTTTTTGTAAGTCTGATCTCTCCTTCTTTTGTGCTTGTGTTTGTGAAACAGTTTTGCTATCTATTGATGCACGATTTTAGGTTAAACTTGTCTGGGCTAAGGCTGGTGCATTATCAATTTCTACAGCAGGGATTGCAGTCCTTGTCCTGCAAAGACAAAGCAGCAGAGCAGTGCCCACTTGTCCGTTTGTTTGATTCACTCCATTCAGCCAAATGCATTTCTTTACACAGACTACAATAAAGATTGATGCAGCCTAACAAGGCGTTGAAAAGAAATTACCCAAATACTTTTCCTCTTCTTCAACCCTCTGGACTAGGGTCTGAGACAATGCCTCTTCTTTTGCTGGTATATTTGCTCCACACCTTTGCCCAAATAAGCTATTTTTGCTAGGTTTTGCTCAAATCAGCAAAGACTGAGCAGCTGGTAGATAATGCGAATATACTTGACTGAAGCCAACAAGCAACGTCCATTCCAGAGCATGCAGCTATTCTAGCTTTCTGCTTGCCACTGCAATTCCTGTCTAACCATCATCCTGGCAGAGAGAGCGGAGAATGGCTCTAATTAGAAGAGGCACCATTGCCACGGAACTGATGAGTTAGAGAGAGGTAAAGAATGCATCCTTTCTCTCCAGGGACTGAAGACACTTTCACTCCTGCTGGCTCCACGCCTAGGCTCCACAGCCCCATTTACAAAGCTGGGTGCCCTGGCTGAATTAACAGCTATGAAATCATCCTTTTCATTATTAATACAGTGCTTGCTCAATTCAGCAGTGACGTGGTAACACAACACTGGCTGTAACATTCCAGGAGGACCAGGGTACCCCATCAGCCTTTGCTTCTGCTTCTTGATGTATATTCCTGCCTACAACAAGTGAATTGGCTGTTTCGCTTTCTGCTGCAGTCTATCAGGCATTTACAATGCCTCTTGGTAGTGGAGCTCTTACCAGAGCATCCAGCCAAAGAGCTCTACATGACAGTGCTCTTCTAAGTTCTTTCATATCGTGACAGCTGTTATCCTATTTTGTGCTCTTCTAAGAGCAGCATTAGGAAAGGGAAATACAGCACATTTGCTTTAGTAAAACAGAAGTAGTGTCACATGCACAAAGAAAAATAATAGGAACCCTAAAGAGGACTAAGGAATGCAACAGACCAGAGATGCATCTTTTTCTCAGGAAGCTCCCCTCAAGTTTGCATTCCTTCCGCTCTGATCTTGGCACCAACTCAATTTGCAGATTGCCACTTTATAAGTACTTGAGTATGCAAGCAGTAACATTTGCTTCTCATGAGCATTTGTGCTAGTAACACTTCACTGCACAAATTCTAATAGGAAGCAAAAGCAGAAATAAGGCCAAAGTTGGTTCCTCTAAAAGGTGCCTTTGAATATTTATATGTTGATTTGGTAGCAATAGACCAGCTTAGTCCTGACAGATCAAAAGTGCCATAAGCACTGCAAGGACCAAGTGTGCAGAGTTCTGCATTGCCTCTGGGACCACTTCTGACACAATTTCTTTTCTACTATGGTTCATGTGCCACCACTATCCTAGTGCATTGCACCTTTGGGACCCATTAGGGCTTGCATATTTGCATACTCTGCAACACTTCAGCTACTTGTCAGCTGTTTACCTTTTGGAAACCCCAGACTGTTTAAGGGATCAGTTTGTTTTCCTTTGAGGGAAGGGGTTGATGTGGACAAACAGAATGAAGCCAAACGTACTAATACAGCACTACCAAAACACTACCTTCCTCCAGTACAAACTAGCAGCTGATACTCCAGAGGTTTTGGATTGCTTCATGATGTTTTTAATAGAACACACTTTTTTGAGGCAATGATTTGTTCTGATATCTGGCAAATTCTGCAGCCCAGTGCATGACCCAAAGGTTACACTTCCTAGGACAGGTGATAGGTAGCCAAGTCTAAGGGGAGAGCTGTTCTCTAACGCAGACATCCCACTGCTAACTTGTGCCCCCACTCTGCCTTCTGTGAGACAGAAGGTTTCCTCCTTTAGGAAGGAAGGTTCTGTTCCACTGGGTCATCATCCACGCTAACGGAGCCTTTCCAGTCACAGTGCAATGAGTGACGTTGCTCTCTGTATGTCAAACCTGAACACAAGATGCTGTCCTCAAGTACCACCATTGCCTCTGATGTGTATCAATCACTTTTATCCAGAAAACAGGTACTTGGTCCAAAGCTTTTTAAAAGGCTGCTTAAAAAGTGATTTAAAGTGCCTCTTACCTTTACTTCCTCCCCATTTTGGCTGTCCTCACCCTGCAGCTTTTCTCTCAGTTTCCCCAGCTCTGCTCGCAGGTTGCCCATCTCCTGCTCCTTGGTTTGCAGATACGCTTCTAACTCCACCTTCTGCTCAATCAGCGCCTTCCCCTGAGCCTCAACAACAGTGATCCGGTGCCGCAGGTCATGGTTAATTTTCATTAGCCTGTTCTGTTGCTGCTGAAGCTGTAAAATATTGATGCAATAGGTCAGCATCCATTCAGCCATCAGCCATAATGCCCAAGTCCCAAACATCATGTTAAAGGAAAAGTAGTGGGTTCCTGTTGAATTTAATCTGGAAAATTCTCCCCCCTCCTCACACACAGATTAGTTTTTTTTTAATATCTAATTATCTACTACAGTTGCAGTCACCAAAATTCAATTGGTTTCTAGAGTAAAGAGGCATTTTTCCCTTAGCACGGGGGAATTCTCCAGGTAAATGCAAATCCATCACTTCTGATATTATGTTTCAAAAAAAGCTAAGTTCAAAGATAGGGTGACTTGTAGGATCCTAAATCAAATCTTACCCCAGAGTAGAAGAAAGACAAGACAGAGGAATCCTTAGTATTAAATTTATATTATAAGTACTTTGCTTTGAGCTCTTGGGCTCTCTTATAAGACAGGATGTGACCTGCTGGGCATTGCATGGGCAGCACCAATTTGAAAGGCCACAGCACCTTCCAGAGGGACTTGAGTAGAGCAGAGATCACCTAGGTCTGGCCCTCACTGGCACCAGAAAAGTTCCATGGCCTGAGGTGATGCAGCGTGAGGATGGGAAGTAAAATATGGGTAAGGAGGTCATTCCTCCTGACACAGAAAGAACCAAGACATCATGTGACTCCCAAAGTCACAGTGGAGTCTCTGATTCATCTAAGACTAAACCTGTGGTCCCCCAGGCCACCCCTCCTCTCAGTGACATTCTGTTCACTGCTGGCAAAAGTACATGAGCTGGGCTGGGCTCAGGCCCCTTCCTCCTACCCCCTTCCCGTGCAAAGAGGTAATGCCCATTGCATCCCTGGTGTGAGAGTGCGCATGTGGAGTCCCTGATGACAAACTCCGCAGAGAGGATATGTAAAATATACAGTAGCCCACCACCCTCAGCAGGGGTCTCTCAGGGGGGGCGAGGCATGGGGGTGCACTGCCAAAGGAGAGAGAGATTCAAGAACCAGAGAAAGTTATGTATCCTGTTCCCACAGAAGGGGAGAGGTATCAAGTCTTTAAGGAAACAAACGAAATAACCTGTCCTTCCCCCATCTTCCTCTCTCGTTATGCTGGTTTCCAGTCATGTTCCAGGTGTGCCTGGTCCTGAACGCAGCAAAGGGGGTGTGTGTCTGCACTGAAGACCGCCTAATCATTTTGGACACTCCACAGTTATGCCAGACACTTCAGTTACTGGACTAACAATCTGGCATTGCTTACAAATGCTACATTAACTTAAAACTTGAAACCAGGCTATGGAAGTATGGATGAGAAAGAAGAGAAATAGGAAAACCAAGAACCACTTACAGCCTCTACATCCTCATTTTTAAGTCCGAGTTCCCGGTCCTTTGCTCTGATTTCATCCCTCTGTTTGTCTACCACTTCTTTCAGCTTCTTCATGACTTGCCGCTCCCTCTCTGACATTCCTGGTTAAAAAAGAACACAGAAAACAAATTAAGGACAATCAGGATCTGCTGAGACTGAGAACAATAACAGTGAGAAATATTTAGGTAAAGACTCTGGAAGTTGCCTGCTGGTAGAATTACAGAGAAGCTGTTGGAAGATGCTTTAAAGGTTACTTGAAGGGTAAGAGAGAAAATAGATGACACAATCCACTCCATAAAGCCACTGCACAGAAACTCCTTAAAAAAGGAACTGACAGTCCTCAGAAACATTTATAACAGTGGGCTGACACTGCTACATCTTGCTGCCTCAGTAGTTTTACATCAGTGTATGCACTGTGCCCCAGGGAGCTTGGTTATCTGTGATAATCTGTAGAATCAGCTGGCCAAGGCCTCGTGAAAATTGTAAAAAAGACGGTCTGGATCCTCAGCAAGGTCTAAACAACACATCACTATTGTGGATTGCATCTAAATCCAAACCAGATGAGATGCACTGGACTAGAATGATTTTATGTTAAAACCCAGTTTTGTGTTGTGTGAAAGGGAGATGAAGCAGAACCTTCAGAGGGTACCCCCACCCTAAATCTAGAACGGAAATTTAGCCTGAATTATGGCTACATATTTTCTCCTCATGTTTTGCAACCCTTTCTCCACCCTATTGTGTGATAATTTCTATTTAGAATAACTGTACTTCAGGGAAAAATGCTACATGGCATTTCACTTGTGAAAGATGTTTGGAACATTGCCAAGAATCCAACATTGATCCTGTTTGAAAATAAATAAAGGATTAGATTAACCTGAAATCTGATAATTTCATTAGGATTCATTTTCTGAATCATTAGGAAATGTCATAAATCACAAAACTGGAAGCATTCTTCCATTATTTGCCATTATGGAGATAATCAGGAACTGGCACTACAGTCACGCACTCTTCAGAGCAAACACAGACCAGATGATTTAACTTGGTGAGATGATAAATCTACCACACTAACTTTTGCTGATAACTGCACAGAGACATGCAGTTTGACGGTCCTAAACTATCACATAAAATCACATTGCACAATATCCCATAGGATAGCTTGAAGATGAAAGCCTGTGGTCAGGACAGTGTGTGGCTGCTCTGGCCGAAATCCAGCCCAAGCAGAAGCTCAAATCCAGGGTCTACTGCTGTCTCGTTCTAGTACCTTTGGCAAAGTGCTTAGTTACGTGGGTCATCAGCTTCTTCCATTTATGAACTGCGAGTGGTGATAATTCGCTCACTCCTCTGGAGCGGCTGGAAAGCCACTTCCTTTTTAAAGTGAAACTTTCCTTTTCTAAAGTGAAACTTTAGCCTGTGGTTTCACCCCAGTAGGAGCTAGGAATAGTGAGTGTAGCTATATTCATTAGTACTTGTGAGATGCTTTGAGATCTCTAGATAGCAGGTGCTATTTAAAGCATTAAGTACCATTTCAGTGCTGACTGCTTTTCCTCCCACTGTGCTCATTTTTCTCCGTAACATTTAGTGAACATAAAAGTCTTCAATTGTGCGCACAGATCACTACATTATCATTTTTATTTCAAGAGGAGGGGAAAGGAAAGGTGGGTAGTGTTTGTGAAACAGCCACATCTTCTTCCATTTCCTCAGGCAGGCACTGGGGAAGACAAGGAGGAGATCACTAAGTGCCCTAAAAGTAACTATCTCTAAATGATTCAAACTCTAATAACTGCAAGATTTCAAATTACACACCCAGCTGGCTTCCCTAGGCACATCCTACGAGCAGCTTCCTGTGGATTGCTGTGATCATAGCATTGTTTGAGCAAGAGAAAGGAAAGCAGCTGGGGGAAAAAAAAAAAAAAAAAAAAAGGAAAAGAAAGAAAAAAACCAACATTCTTTAGGTTTATGTTTAGGGACACGTTTACTGTTGTGTTTATACAACATCTACAACAGGACAAAGTGCCAGTCAAGGCCTGTGGCACTATGTCACTACCTACATATTCAGAATAGAAGTTTGCCTCCAGTTTTGAAAGGGAATTGTAGGCTCCTCAGCAGCCTAGCACAAGAGATTCACACAACTGTTGACATCCTTCCTGCTGCTTGTCTATATTACCACAGCCAGTGTGAGACAGCAGCTCCCCTCGTTGCTGTGAAACAGCAGCCTGCTTGTCCTGTTTGACACATGTTGTGTCAAGCTTGCTTGTGGCATTTTACTAGGATATTCCAATCAGTCAGCACCATCAAGTAATGCTCAGTTTGAACCTGGGAGGAGCAGCATTAAAGGATGTTGCAGGCTCACCTTTAACTCTGTGTGTTTTGTGTTCTGCCACATGTCCTTTCACATGAACCTGGCTCTGCTCAGACTCTCAGCAGATGCCCTCTGTGTAGAACACCCCTGTTTAGATAGGATTGCCTCTGCTTCTCTCATAAACATCCTCATTACACTGAAGTGAGGCCCTGTAAACTCTGACGTGACCATTAATTGGCAAAGGACTGAATCTCAGTCTTGCACATCCCAATCACTGGCCTCTGTTGCCTGTGCTAAAAATAACTCTGGTGAGCAAGCAGCAAGCTGTTAATCCCACGGGTTAGCCGCTAAGGGGAGACATGATCACAATACTAAATCATGCTGAGATACGAAGACTGGAGTCTACTCAAAGTTAGTGCAGCCAACAAAGTATTTAGCTTAAAAACCTGCCTCTGTAGACTCTACATGCCTCAGATAAATGATGGAGATTGAAAAAAAGTAGTATGACTGCTTTTTGACACTATCCAAACAAATCACTTAAGACAAACCTATCCCCATTCATTAATGACATTTCCTAAAAGGGAAACAGTTGTGTTTGATATAATAGATCCCAAGAATAAGCTGGGGTTCCTATAAATTTACGTGATTTGACTTAAACTGATGATTTCAGCCAAATATCAGTGATCCCAGAATCTGATCTCTGGAATGGGTTTATGCGTTTTGTTTGTGTTATTATACTTGGGTACCCACAGTAAAAATAACATGAAAAGCATGTCTGGCATTTGCTTGGCTAGCTGAAAGTGAAGAGTATGGCTATATTTAAATACAAGCACATGAGCTGCAGTGAGCTAGATATCCACTGGAAGGGGGGTGGGGCAGGGAAGAAAACAAAGGGGAAGCTGGTTCTTTATAATGAAATGTCATAGTCTTCATGGTCCGTGACTCATCACTGCCATTCTGAAATTTTGCATGGAGTTTGTAAGGCTGATGTTGAGCTACTTCTTTGCCATTAATTGACTCCTAAACTGAAAGCATTGCATTTGTTTTATAAAAGTGATGACCTTGAGAGGTTTAACAATTTTTACTTTTTGAAGATTTCATTATACTTGTCCACAGGGCAAGTGAGCAGTACTCAGCCTCTAGGAGAAAGCAAGTCCAACTTTGGCAGTGTTGCACAGTTTCTTCCACCTACAGCAAACCTCCACTTAATCCAACCTCCAGGTCTGGAAAAGGATAGCTCCTTGTTCCTAATGCTTTACTGGAGAGCTGCAATGGCTCAGCTGTGTGGTCTGGTTTTCAGATCGGCCAGTGACTTTGCACACTACACACAGGATGCTAGCTAGCCTTCTGAGGGAGCCATGGCTTTATGGACAATCAGAACCTACTGTGAAAGTGGAGCTGTGGCTTGAAGCAGTGGACCAGAGTCCTGTCCACATACAAATAGTTCAGGAAGCCACCCACTTCCAGACTGACTCACCATCACAGGCATGTTTTGCTGCTGGAGTGACGCTGTTACCATTCTCAGCTGTCCGCCCCATCTCCCAGCTCAAGGCTGCCTCATCCCCAAAGCTGCACAGTCACTTTTTTCAACTCCCCAGCTTAAACCCCAGCAAAGTATCATGAAATGGACATAGTAGCCAGTGGCCTCAAATGATGTGCTAGGAACTGACAAATAGACATCTAATATACATATAATAGACAAACTGGCAAATAGACATCTGTTCATCTGCCCCTGCTCCTGGGAAAGAGCTATTTGCTGAACTGTGGGTGAGAGCTGAGAATGGCAATTTTTTCAGTTGCTGCAGTGAAATCTACCTGTACTTGCAAGTTGGAATCTTATGTCTTGAACTTCATTCTGCCTCAAGAAAGAAGTTGCCCACAAGTTGGTTGTTTCAACTCTTTAGGAATTCACCCACTCCCTGGATTATAAATCTCTTCACTTACTCTAAATTGGTTGTAAGTCCCAAACAAGTGAGGGAACCCTAAAGGCAGGTAAACCAAGTAAAATCAGTCTCTCCTATTCTAGGAGAATATTGTGATGCTCTCCTAGAATATCTCCATGTGGTAGACTGATATATTCAGACAAAGAAGTCTTGATTTGCTGCTTTACAAACAGCTATCCCAAACAGATCAACTGTTGCACTTTTGTGCATAATGGTGTGAAATAAACATTGCTGAATGGATTATTCTGCTTGTACTAGAAAACATGAGGGCTTAAAAATGTTTTTTGCAAAATGCGAGCTAAAAAGAAGAAAAAAGTGATAGACCAAAAAAAAAAAAAAGGAAGCTAGACTTTACTGTCAGAGATGCTTCTCAGACAAACAAAAAGCTGTTCAGGTTTTTCTTTCCCTCCTACCCCCACCTCTTATGTCTTCGGTGTCACCATGTATGCAGAGATTTTCCAGTCAGGTAAAGAGAGACCAAACCCCAGACCTGCATTAGTCGATAGGAAAAAGCCAAAATATCCAGTCAAAGTATTTTGATAAAGTATTGCTTTTTATAATAAAAGCATGTACTGAATTTGAAGTATCAAACTTGCCTTCATGCTTCTGAAATTCCTCTTCAGTGAAATTAATGTCTTTGTGAGACAAGTTTGTCATCAGTTGTTTATTCTCCTCCTGCAGCTGCGCAATTTGGGTAAGAAGGTCCTGTGCTTCCCCTCTCCAGACATCCTCCACAAGTTCTAATTCCTAAAGGGTAGACCGGGACAACACATTTATAGTTTTAAACATGTTAAAAGTCTTTGACTGGACTATTTACAGATCAAACTAGTAACAATCCTACTGTAATTCTTCTAGAAAACTATTAAATGAGACTACCTTGACTTTCTTAGACAACATCTACTTTTCTAATGCCAGCATCAAGCAACCAACTATGAAAGTCTCCTTTTGCTATATGCTGAATGTAAATTCCTGATCCACACATTTTTGACGTGCAAGTTACCCAAAGGATGGCTCCTTATGCCCCATTTTGCTGTGAGGACCAGATTAAGGGAACTGCTATGTTAGACAAGATAACCAAACATGAGCAACAATTACCTCCTGCATCCTAGGAAGCAGCTGCAAAGGCTGTTATAAATGCCCCAGAAACATCACACTGCGTGGGCCAGAGGAGCCAGGATTAGGCATGCTCATTTTGAAAGAGTAGCATCTCTAGTCTAAGTTTCTGTTATGAAACACAAGTGTAAAATAGTGAGGGCATGATACAGTGCAGCAAACCCAGAGCTCCTAGTCCACATGGTAAACACAAGACAAAACCATGCTGCTTCTTATGTAAATTGTTCTATATGGAATGTCTTGAGTGGTATCTATGTTAGCAGCAGTGAGACTAGTCAACACAACGGCTCCCGTTTGTCAGGACACTGTGTGTCAAGAGCAGCTGTCACCAATCCCTGTAAAGGTCAAATGAGGACAAAAAATATAAAGTCCTCAAAGAAAAACAGTTGTATTTAGAGCTTTATTTGTTCCAAAAGCCTTTGCCATAAATCATACTTCTGCAGTGGGGGACATTCTCTGCTCTATTTTCATGTATGTGCTTCAAACAAAAAAAGCTGCATGCAAATCACCGGAGCCAGGCTGAGTCACTTGCTGACTTTTACATTCATCCAGCATGGCCCTTTCCTACCTAACAACAAAACACATTCAGACAACAACCCCGCCAAGCACAGCTCTAAGCTAAAATAAGCTCTGCTGAGAGATTAAAGGATAGCTTTCTGCTTTGAATGTATGCTCTGATAATGGGAAATCATGTTTCTATTAACTTTCGGGTCCAAATGCCATTTCATTCCAGCATTTATTACTGCATTGCTGACATTTTGTAACTCTTGCTAAAAGTTTTGCAGAAGATGCTACATGACAAACAGATTATAAGTAACATATAGGTGTTGTAAGCTATGCAGACTTAATAATTAAGTAGTAAAGAAAATTTCATCAATCACCTCTATTTTACTTGAAACCCTTTATCTTGAGAAAAAAAACCCAAATCTGTAAAGAAACTTTATACTGCCAAATACCTAGACTATTTACAGTGATGCTGCATGTTACAATTCTAGCTAAAATAATGCGCTGACCTAGTTTAGATAATAAACCAGCACATTCATCAGTTAGAAGCATACTGATAAAAACAAAATAGAACACACACAAAAACTCAAACTATCTGAACTGTTATCATTTAGGTGTGGCTGCACTGTAAACACACAACTATATTAAGGTTTGCCTAGTCAAACTTTCTTATTTATTGCTTTTGAAAAGCCCAACGAATTGGAGCAGAAATTAACTTCTGAAGACTCATTAGTAGAAGTATCAGACAGAGGAGGCAGATCTATGGGCCAGTAGGTGCCAGCCAGCTCAAGAAACTCCAGGCAGCACTAAGCCAGGTTTATAGGCAAAACAGATTAACATCTAAAGATTTTAAATGCTAAAATCTCATAAACTGATGCTTGCAAAGACCACTAAAAAGCTTGTCTGGATTGTTTTGTGGAGGCTTTTGGGTCACAACTATTTCTCAGTCTCTGGCTTTTTCTGCTTAGCAGTACCCGTCCTGTGAAAGAGTTAGTCTTCAAACCCTCACACTGGAACGCAGATGGATGCGACACTACTATTCTATAGGGACTTGATATACTGGGAATCAACTCGATTTTAAAAAAAAAAAAGGTCTCTCTCATGTATTTTATTTTCCCCGTTAAAATATATTTCCACCACAGTTTTATCTGGATTGTCTGAACGCTCCGTGAGCCATTTCCTGACTATTCAAGAATCCGGCAGAGTAGTTAACTGGCAGGGGATGACCTGACATCTGGCAAGTACAGTGTTATGCAGTTGACATGCTCAGGAAACTTTTTAACACATATATGAACTTCAGCAGCATCTACACAGAACATCAACTTGTACAATGATACTGGTGTTGCTACCGGGCCCCGTTCAGTATCCACCACACAGCATTTTGTAAATATCTGAGAGAAAGAATTACTGTTGACCGGCAATACAGTGGTCTCTGTGCAATCCAGGGGGAGATGTGATTTATGGCAGTTCTTCCCAGCGGTGACATGCCCTCAAAAAACCTTCTGGCAGCTAGGGCTCAGGAAGAGCTAATTTGATTCTAGCAGAGGGCCCAGACACAGAATGGGACCAGCACACAGACCACCCACTTGCCTCCAAGTTAGACCTGTTAGAAGAACAAAGGCACAGGTTTGGTTCATGTACTTATATCTATTCTCTAGACCATCTTACTTCATACTCTGGAGACTTACCAGGGTTTTATACATTAAAGATCTTCTACCATCCTTTTCAGAGATACTGCCCTGAGACTTCTGCTGCAAAATGTTGCAGGAATTATCCTGGATTTTTCACATGCTAAGCAAAAGTCCCCTACCTGACTCTTTTTAAAAGATAAAACTTGAATTTAGTTGAATTAAAGCCAACTTTTAACGTTTGAGATCTCTCTTCCAGAAATTCCCTGTCTCCTCTTTATCCTGAACCTGTGTGTGCAAGTAGGAATGGCATGAGGCTGCAATCATCATGATTTAGCAGAGACACTTATTAGAAAAAACATTTCTTTAAATCAGTTACCTGGATGGTTTAAAGAGTAGATCTGCCGCTTCCACTGCGGTAAGCGGAGCAGCTCATGCTGTCCCGCCATATGAGTAACAGGAAATGGGAAATGATCTCTACCTTGCGCTTTTATGGGAGTGGGGTCAGGGAACACTATGACCGCCCCAGATCAAGCCAAGGGACAACATCTTACCATCAGAGGACGGAGCAGGAATCTGGGAGAGGGCTCTTCCCTACTCTTCAGCTCTAACACTGCCCTGAAATCACTTGATCCTCCATATCTCTCTGCTATGACTTGCCTACCCGATGAGTGTGCCAGGAAGACCAGACTGCTAAATCATTCACAGCTCTGGAGAGAAAAGTGTATTATTGTCAGTGACCTTTCCTGGCCTAGCAGGAAGCAGCACTATCCTCTCGTCAGGAGGGGGGATGGAGCAGAAGTCCTAATCGGGGAGACATAAGAGGAAGGAAATGTAGTGACTGGGGAGGGGGTGGAGAAAGGGAAGGAGGGAGGAAACTTCCAGGAGGGAAGGAAAAAAAGCCAACAACACACCCAAACCCTCAGCGACGCTGAGGCAACATCCACGCAGAGCCTGTGCGCC
>NW_010515173.1:3389-7176 GCF_000687285.1 Phaethon lepturus | reverse complement strand
CGCTGGGAGGGGAGGGGGACCGCCTGCCTCGCCCGCGCCCCTCAAAACACCCCCGTCCCGCGGCGAAGACCTGCCATCCGCGCTTGTCGACAGGGCCACCGTGTTTGGGTGCTCGTGTGTTAGAAACCGCTTCAGCACCTTCGTTACATCACTTCTGTGTTTCCGGCTGGAAGAAGCGCTGAGAGGTGCGGCGCCCCGCAGCCAGTGAAAGCGCGGAGCGGCTGTGTGGATGGACGTCCTCGCCCCCCATGTGCTTTTGGAGTATCCGCCGTTACAGCCTTTTGTGCGAAGTCTTTCGCTGCGCTGAGCTTTCTCCAGGCTCCCTCAGTGCTGCCTGGCACTTGCTCATTACATCGGATATAATCATTTTGGAATTACACGCAGAGCGGGCAGGGGATGGTTTTCCCACCCCATGAGAATTTCTGTAATGACGACAAAAGAATGATGTGATGCAAAAGGTGCATTTTCAATGCTGCCTGGGAAGATATTCTGATGTATATCTGCCATTGTATGGCAGTTGTATTCGATAACGTGAGAGTGCTGTGAAAAGTTGTAGGTGAGCTTCTGTATTCTGCGCATGTCAGGCGTGCCCGTCTGTTTTGTATTTGGAGTTGAACACCTCTCTGTTTCTCCACCGCTTACGTAAATACAAATATTCACCCACATAGGTGTGACCCAATCTCTCGCTCAGAAGAAAAAAAATTAGTCTTTCTTTAATCCACTTGGTCATTCAGGCTGGAGCAGATGACAAGAGAAGGGGACAGAACTGATTTGTTAGTTTGTGTCTCCAAGCTGGGACACCAGCACCTGTGTCTCTTCTGGGTCAGATTCAAATACAGAACTAGGAGGTGGTGTTCCGTGTTCCCCACAATCTAGATATTGTGGGAAAATTAAAAAAAGAAATCTACCCCAGAACTGGGAAACCTATTCCATTAATGTTTTGTGGAAAATATCATATTTGATGAATTGAAATTTCATCTTCAGAATTCTCCAACTACCAAATTACTATTGGCTGCAGGAGATGGCCACTTGCAGAAAGTGATCAGAAGTTAAAAAAAAAAAGTTGTTAAAAAAAAAACTATTTTCTTCTACTTATTATTTGTGCCTTCCAAGAAAGAAGAAAAATAGTGAAAATCTCAATATTTGAGGTGTAAGATGGACCATAATGTAAAAATATACTGCATAAGACAATCTTACATTGGCATAAGAAGTGCTAAACGGTTTTAGTTTGCCACCAGTACTTTTTTAGCTATGTCTACATTGTATGGCATTGACATCCTTCATTTCAAGATACATTCATGCTTGTCAGTGGTACATTAAGACGTATATAGGCACACAGTAAAACAAATTAACAGCAACATCTAACATTGTTTAACAGGCTCATGCTGGGTGTAGTTCATGCCACTGTTGTCTCTGACAGTGTATGGCCCTGGTTCTCTGAAATAATTGGGATGTGGGTAGGATGCTTGTAAAATCAAAGGAAAGGAGAACACCTTGGGAGGATCTGTCAAAGTGTTGCTCGTATACTGTAGGAACAATGAGCAGGTACCAAACTCAGAAATGCTCATTGTGAAACTAGTGAATTCCCACTGCTCTGCAACGGAGAGATGCTGGGCTCGTGTGCAGTCCTGCGGCCTCTTGGCATCACAGGAGGTCAGTCCACCATATGTCTCCAGTGATCTTTAGAAGAAACTTTCAGCCTCTACTATTCATCAAAAATTAGGAAAAAAAATCTTTGTATAGGAAAGATGGTATTTAATTTTTTTTGAATATCTAGCTGAGTTTGCATGCATGTCATTTTGAAAACAGTATAAATGATTTATGGTGAGGATTTCACGTAAACATTACCAAACATATTAGTTTAGACAAAATGCTCTAAAAAGTGCTCATACAGAACAGTCCTGTACAGGCACCTACGTAGTAGTTCAGAATATACAGAAACAAACTCTTCTATCCTTTGTGACTGGTGAACTGCCATCTAAACTAATTTACTCACAAAATTAAATGTGTACAATTTCTTTTAGGACTGGGACCGAAATGCTGCGCTTGGCTATGAAAGTAACCATGGCATGAGCTGGTTCTCAGCTTGCTCATATTTGAATCATTATATTCAGGTAAGAGGCATTAACATGTTTTCAGACATAATGTGATGTTAAGAGATTCATCCAAGGTCAGAAAGAGGCAAAACCGAGATATCAATTCAGTATATCTTGATTCCCAGCTTGGGCCTCTGTTTTGGGAACAGGTAAATATTTATTCTCTGTCAGCTGCAATGGCAGTGGAGGACCTTGAGCCCCCCAAAGGAGGTATCATAGTCTGTGTTACCAGACCTGGACAGATGTTGCTGTCTCTGTGATTCTTAGTCTACACGCATGCATTTATTCAGTTAGTGCAACTGTGCTTAAAAGCAGGTCACTTCCATTTGCTTTTAAGTGTGATTTCGAAGTGAAATAAATCAACTCTAGCCACTGTTGAACTGATTTAAGATGTAACCAAACCTCCTTAAATATTTAGAAATAGGTTTAGTTAAATTGATACATTTCTATATGTAAAATTTTAGGTGGTCAGCTAATAGATCTTTTCCATCTCTGACTTCTATTATTCTAGTTAGTTATGTTTAAACACTGGCATATGAGAGGATCTGGAGTAGATTTTATGCTGCATTTAAGATTAATTTATTCCATCTGTCCCAGGGAGGGAGAAAAGAAACATTTGAAGGAAATATATAATTAAGATAGTAAGTAAAGCTACCACAAACTCAAGGCTCTCTTATTTATATATTTGCCTCATTTAACTCTGTTTTATTCTGGTCTATCACATAATTATGGTGAAAAGGAGACTTCTCCGCATTGAATTCCAAGCCTTTCAGAGATTTTAATGAATGAGGTGTTAAGTCCTGGCCTTTACCTAGATTTTTCTCTGTTACCTGAGCTTCACATTAGCTCCTCTGTAGCATTTGTTGAAGGAGAAGTTAAGTTTTAATTACTTTCTTATACTTACAAGGCTGTGATACTGGTTTAAAGATAAGGACATAGTGAAAATATTCCTAAGTTAAATGTCCCCAAATTTCAAGCCTTTCATTAAACAGCATTTAATAGCAGTGGTCACAAAGACTGTCAGACACAAAAGTATCAGGAGACATCTTCAAAGAAGCCAAACAAGCAAACCACTCCGTTGTCAAAACCAAACTAACACTGAGGACAATGATATGAATGCTTGTTCTGTAGAAAGTTCTCTTGCCTCTTCTTGCCTGGGGCCAGACCTGAAATAGGAGTTAAGGTACTTAAAAGAGGATGTAAAGTGAATTTTTGTGACTGTTCAAATCTGTTAGCCTGGTAAGTCCTACACAATGGCTAATTAGGAGGTGTCTACCTTCCAAAGAAAACTTTAAATGTGCGTGGTGCTGTATGTCCAGACTGTACAAGGTTAACTGTTTTAGCTCGTATCAGCAAGGTTAAGCACCACCTAACTGCAGCCTCCAGCTGCTATAAGCTCTGTCCTCACAGAAGGAAATACAAGCAGCAGAACCTCCTCCTCATCCCTCACATAATGTTCTTAGTAACCAAGAACATGGTGCAGGAGAGCGATAGCTGTAGCCTCAGGCTGAAGAAAGGGAGAGTGGAAAGCTGATAGACGAACAGCATCAGATCATATGTGTGCTAAAACAGAAGAGGAAGCAAAAGCATCTATTTCCCTCATGAATCCACACCTGGATTCAAATTTCAGTCTCTTTTCTGCTCCTTGAGTTCTGCCTGCTGGGCTATCATCTTTCCTGCACTAGCCATGA
>NW_010515173.1:524-3358 GCF_000687285.1 Phaethon lepturus | reverse complement strand
GAGCGTCAGTCTGGCTCTTCAGCTCAAAGAAAAGAAGTGGCTGTTTTGACCATTGCCCCATGTGGATGTCCTACCGATTTTGGTATCACTTACGTGATATTTCTAGCCTCTCACCTGTATTTCTTTCTATACAGTGGCAGAGCTTCACTGTAGGGTGGGGAGAGAGGAGAAAAATGTGTCTCTCTTCATGTAACTGAAATTCTGGTGGTAAGGTTGAGCTGCTGGGGGAAAAAAAAAGTACTCAATTCAGTTCTTTTCATGCAGCATTTTGGATCTCTCCCTTTTTCTGTGCAATTCCAAAAGAAAAAGGGACAGAGGCCACTGCAGTTCCTTCTGGCATTATACTATAAGTTAAAGAGTCCTTCCAGTTTCTGAGAGACAGAAAACAGACCTAGCTTAGCAGAGGATTTGGGAGTCTAGGCGAAGAAAAGACAATGACGCTAAAGGATGGGATTTTTCATTCCCAACTAACTTATCAAAATGGACTATAATCCACTATATAATGGACTATAAAGAGTCTCCATCCTCTGCTACCTGGCTCTGGAGGCAGAATCTCACCCCTAATAAGGGGTTCTGGATTCCATTCCTGGCACTTTCCGTCCCACTCTAGGTGTTGCAGTGATGAACTTCTCAGCTTACAGGATCTGGTGTTTATAAAGAAGGTTTTCTCCTTTAGTGGTCCCAGAGGAAATTAGCACTCTGCAGGTCAAGACTTTGTTAACATTCACTACTGGACTTAAGACACTGGGTTGTGGATTAAAAAAAATGGAGACAATTGCAGTTTTGGAAGGAGGAGGGGAGTTACGGCTTGGCATGTGGTTCAGTCTTCATTCTAGGTCAGCCCTAAAAGGCTGATTTTCAGACTGGTAAATGTTGCCAAAATATTTGTGGCAGTTTCTCACATAGATTGTTGGGTTGTTGGGCTTTTTTAAGGGTTACAATGAGGTCAGTTTCATTTGTGGTAGGTCTCAAGCCAGACACCCAACCTCCTAAAATTCTACAATTTTGAGGTAAAATACAACTATGCAATAAAAAGCTGTTTCTTCAAAGCAGTGAGGCAAGGGTTTTCAGTGGAGTTTCAGGGAGTTTGGTTCCCAGGTCCCACTCATTTAAGTTTCATTTGAAAACCCTAGCATGCACACTCCTACCAAAGTTCATGGTACAGTGCAGCAAATATGTATTTTATAAGCAAATTGTTCTTTTTTACTTGAATTCTACTGTATTAAATTTTTTATTGAAAACTTCTAGCACTCAGTAACAACTGCTGTAAAAACTTGAGTATTTGGAGTCCCTTTCTGTGTCATCCTGAAGCCCAGAACTCAATGGGAGTACACGGGGGAGCAGAGCTGCACTCCACCTCTGTGCAACCACCTAGTTGGAGGCTTGACTAAGCTGGGTGATGGAAAACCCTTCTCAGGGTATGAAAAGGCAAGGTGGCTCTGTATCATGGACTTGAAAGAATTCCTGTTGCCCTCACATTGCAAGTGTGAGGCCACATTCTTTCCAGTGGATGTAATCAGTGGGTTTTCTGTGTGTAGGTGCCAGGATCAGCACCCAGGTTTGGACTTTAGGGCAGTGGCTCTGTGCCAAGGAATAACGAATTGGTCCTCAGGCTTGGTGAGTGGACTGATCGGTACTGACATCCCAGATAAAGTATAAGAAGTGAGCTTTTGCTTCAAACCTTGACTCAGCCTTCACTGGTGTGAGGGAATCTAGAAGAGCTTAGACATTTTGGACAGCCCTGAATGTGGAAAGCCTGGTGTACAAGGGCTACATGCCACAATTATGTGAAGGGATGTGGAAGTCATGCAGATGAATTCCCCTTTTTCTGGTCACCAGCTGCTGGTGTTACATTGCACCTCTCCTTTGGTGCCCTGCAAGAGAGAGTGCGCTGGCACAGTCCAAACAAGGCCATCTGGGACTCCACTGGGACTGGAGAGTTGCTTTCAAAATCTCAATGGCTGGATATAGACCTACAAATCTGCATGTATTTCCAGGTACTCTTAGCCTGCTTGGCTAGAAGCTACTCTGATCTGTGCTGGCCAAAGGATGGAGAATGTAGTTGTCTTCTGTGGACTTGTTGAGTTGGGGAGGCAATGCCTGAGCCAGAGTGGGTGTTAGGTGATGCTCAAGTGTTTGCTTGGTTTCTCCCTTGGTGGAAGTGTTGAGAGTGTATTGGTACACATCCGTTAAAGCACAGTGGAAATGTTTCAGTTGTCACGTTAGGAGTGCTAGCAAGTGTCATGTGGTGCCACGTGTCTGAGAAGTTTACCAGGAAAATGGACTTGGTGTCACTTTTATGAGGTCAGCTACACAGTTCTGGCTTCTGGTGAGCATCCTGAGCCCTTCACATACAGTCAGTGAATGATCATCATATTCACAAAAGCACTCCTATGGTGGTAACCATGGCAACTCCTATTAAATTAAGTTTTTCATGAAATGCTTTACAAGGCAGGGGAAGTTTTTTTTTTTTCCCAAGGACCACTACTGTTGTTCAAAGAGGAAGGATTAAACCCCTATGGCAGCAGCAGTAAACATTATATCAGATTTTACGTTCAGCCTCTTCTGAAGGGGAAAATGGTCTTCAGTTTTTTTCCTTTGCAGCTGGCTGTGAGAGTAAAACATTTTACTCTGGAAAGCAGCTACATTTAAAACACTGTTGGATTTCCAAGGGAGCTTTTATTTCTTAATTGTTCTATCACATTTTTAAAAATCCATTTTTGAATTACCTGTGATATAAATTTTTAATGATGGTCCTATTAGGTTTAAATGTTTTTACGAAAACTCCTTATCTGGTAGTTGTGAGTTTTAGTAACAGATTTATCAAGTGAACA
>NW_010515173.1:0-493 GCF_000687285.1 Phaethon lepturus | reverse complement strand
GCCTGTTTTATGCATAATCTAAGCCATGGTGAACATAGTGAAGTAGATCACAGAAATAAAACTTAAATATTTTTTGTTAGAAGATACTTGATTCTGTTTCCACTTCTCATATCTGTAAACAAAAATAGTTTTACTAATGTAGAGGGAGGTGTTAAAGTCCCATTTGCTCTGGCTCATGTAGGAGCTCTTGTGTCTGGTGGCTTTGCACACTCAATTTTTGTCTCCCTCATTAGACTGAGGCTATAATTAGTCCTTTTACTGATAAGGTGAGAGAAGAAATGTTAAAATATCCCTTCTCTCATGTTGGGAGCAACCTTGTATACATGACGTATCTACCTGTGCTGAGGCAATGATTTCCAGTGAATTGTGAGTCAAGAGTGTTTTGCTTCAGAGGCGTTATCACTGATGATCAGCATGGGGAGAGGCAGGTGCAAAAGAGAAATTGTACTTGATATAAATCAGAGAATCACAGAATCGCTAAGGTTGGAAAGAA
>NW_010515172.1:0-47466 GCF_000687285.1 Phaethon lepturus | reverse complement strand
GGCCCCGCCGGCGCCGTTCCCAGCGCTCCCCGGCAGCGCGCAAGGCCGCAAGGGTCCCAGGAGCTGCCCCGAACCACGCTAAATGCCGTGCTTTACCAACGGGTGTTCTCCTTTTCTGGCTCCTCTAGGAAGTTTTGAATGTCCTGGCAAATCTTTCTGCCTCCCGACAAATTTTTATAGGTCCAGACACAACTTTCCAAACAGATCTATCGCAGCTTGACGTTGATTTTAGCTCTGACATCGGGTGGGAAATAGTCATTACGATAACCCAATACTCCCCTCAGTCATAATGCCATGCTGGTTATAATGCCCCTTCAGAAACTGTAAAAAATCCTGTTTTGAAAACCTTTTGGAGTGAAGGAATTGGTTTGTCTTTAGAAATAGCTACCTTCGTTATATTTAAAAAGACAGAGTCAAATTGATACCTCCTTGCCTCCTGGCATCTGGGATTGTTTGTGATTCTGTCATCAACACTGCTAGCCTGCAATTAAAATGCATACTTTAGGTGTTCCCAGCACATTTTTTAAGGATGTTGGCATGCATTTTTCTCATAAGGTGTACGGAAAAAATGAGAATAATATAGAAAAGTGATGTTGTCAGCTATGGCAACAGATGGTAGGTTTAGGCTACCTAGTCTAAAAAAATTGTTGCCTAGTCTTCAGTATACAAGAGTAACCATCAACTCCTACAAACTTGCCTGTGAGAGTGTGCAGTAAACCACAGAGGCGTGTTCAGCAAACAGACGCCTGGAGTTTCATGCTGTCGTTCTTTGTACAGGGTCACCTGGATTTAGAGTCAGATCCTACTGGGGCATTCCTACTGAAGTCAAAGAGAAGGAAGGCAACCTACTGCCATTCAGATTGGGACTGATTTTGCATTAGACAGGACAGCTGAGTGAATTTGTGCAATAAAGTTATCCTGACTAATGATCAGAATCAACAGTCACATAGCTGAAAAGGAGCAGAGAGAAGTGCTTTGTAGTTTTGCTGCCAAGTAAAAAAAATACTGATTTAATTAACAAGTTAAAACACATTTTTTGTATTTCGCCAAAACAAATATTTGGAAGTTTATGTTTAATTTTTTTTCTTTTTTGTTTTTGTTTTTGTTTTTTTGGTGAAAGCAAAGATAATAAAGGCCTTCATTTGCTTGGGAGTCTTTGTGGTCCCTGAGGAGTGCTGTCAGACAGTAAGAAACATCTCTCTGCCTGAGAGGACACCTCTGAGTTACCAGCTATTATGCTGTTGTGGGTGGGCAGCTGCTGTCCTGGGTGGCCAGTTGGTGGCCCAAGGAGAGAACAAGGCAGTTCTAACTGGCCACTGGAAACACTACCATGTGCTGGGTGGAACCAGCCTAGGGCTGTTGCTGAGCTCAAGCTAATGAGCAGCTTTATGGGAACAAGATGCTAGGAAACTCAGCTGGCTCTCCGAGGAGCTGCCTCCTGCTGTGCCAGGGCTATCACCCATACACAAGCAAACCAACCTGTTTGTAGAGAGGTGCAGAGCAGCTGCGTTTGTGTGGCATGGTGTCTGAGAAACAAACTCTTGAGATCCATCTGCCTCCCCATGCTCGTGGCCTCTCCCAATTACTGTGTCCTTTACCTCATCCTTCTTCACAGCCCCTTCCACATGTCTTATACCTGCTGCCTTTAAATCTTGCAGTATTCCCTGAAGGATGCCCCATAGCACCTGTTGCTATCCAGGATATCCTTCCCTCTCATTCTGTTGAATAACTGACAGTTGGTAATAGGGATCCAGCCTCCAAATAACCAGGGGGAAAAATTAGTTTCAAGCCTCAACTGTTACCATTCCTGGGTTGTCTGTAATGCAGTAGTTGGTGCTACTTGCTTTGCATAAATATTAGCTGGAGCAGGATGGGAGTGTCATCTCTCCCAGGTAAGAGTTCTGATCATCCGGCCAGATAAGAGTGTGTCTCACTCAAGAAATAGTTACTTGATACCAAATGGATCGGTTCCAGTGGGAAGGAACTGAGGGAGATCTGTACTAGCAGGGCTAGAACACTTGCTTGAGGTGTGACGCTGGTTCATCTTCTCTGCTCATATCCGTGTACGGCCCAATAAAATAGTCCATTAAAATTTGGTTCAATGGAAGAAATAATTTTTCCTTTGAATTACAGGGGAATTTGATAAGAGATCTGAAGGGAATGTTAAAGCAATATTAAATAGTTTCAATAGCATAAAGAGAAGTAGCACATGGAACACGGTCATGTGAAGAAACTTGTTACATGTGAGGTGGGATGCCTTTGGGGCCAGAGCCACCCCTTCCTCTGTAGTATCTCATGAAGCACAAAAAGCAGATCGTGCAAATGGTGCGGCTTACTTACTGGGCTGTCCAGATGAAGTTAGCAAGCACTTGTAATGTGTTCAAATAGAGGGGACAGGAGAGCATTCTGTCTGACACTGAAAAGATGCCAAAAATTAGTGGAAAAATTAAGTTGTCAGAGGCGATCTAACAGAGCTGTATACTCTTTGAGGGCTACAGAAATCCTGTATGTAAAATAAAGCTGAGACAAAGCCAGTATATGCTCCAGGAGGAGCATACGCTTGCATCTTGACTAAAAATGTCTGTGCAATCACACATGCACAGCTACTGCAACTGGCCCTGCCAGTCTGGTATTTGTGCACAGTGACATGTAGTTAGCTGTATATTCAGTTTAACTGCTGAATCAAATTGCTTATTCAGTCAGAATTTAAGATTAAATGTGATTTACAAAAGTTGTTTTAAGAGCTGAAATCAGGAAAATACTAAATACAAAGGTTAGGCATGTGTATATGTAGATTTAGCCATACAGATGTCAAAAAGAGTTGATGGTCTCTTTCTGCCCTGAAATATGAAAATGAAAAGATTTCTTGATAGGAGGTGTGTGGGTGTACTTCCACATCTTCTTCACTTGTTTTAAGTGAGAATACTTCTTGGTGACAAAGAACATTAATTTTTAATAACATTCAAGCCAAACTTCCTAGGCTTTTCTGTGAGTTTTAGTGAACCACCCTCTGCACCTGCAAATTGTTCTGGCTCCTTCATTATGGAAGAAAATTTGCAATTGACCTAGACAGTAGAATTTTAACCTTTTTAATGATACCTAGCAGAAGGTAAAGCAGCAACTCAGACTGCTGAGAAAAACAAAACAGACAAGAACAATAAAGAGCTGATGAACCTGTGAGCTTAGAATGACCAGTGACACCAACCAGGCAGCTCGTTTACAAACGTCTCCCCACACCTATGCATCAGCTAGACCCAGGAGTACAGTCATCCATCTCTCGTGCTGTTACTGATGCAAGCCATAATCCGTGGGCTGGACACTGGCGATACTGGGTGGTTAGCATTGCCCACCACTAGCCTCAACTGCCTGCTTTCCCAATGGGTCCTCTTGAGGATGGGCAAGGAGGATGTTAAACACTAGTCATATGATACTGCATGTACATGTGTGACACAGGCCGCACAGCTGCAATGCAGTGATCTTGGAGTAGGATTGTTTTATGCCATTTAGATACTTTTCTTTAACATGACAAGAAATCAACACTCGTTTGACTGATTGCTGAGTAGTTGTCATTGGAGCCATAGGTAGGTGTTTCAGGAACTTCCCCTCTTCTCTCGTAGACGTTTAGGAGGTCATCCTGTGAGATGGGAAGAGAAGGGGAGCAGCTGTTAGCCTTGCCAGGGCTGTGTCCCTGCAGAAGCTGTGGTGGAATCCTCCTTGTGCCACCAGCACAAGGAGTCAGGGTCAGCCTGCCTACTGGGTAGGGGTCAGCAGCAGGAGAACATCAGATGAGAGGTGTCCTGCTCATCAGGCCTGTTTGTCTGCTGGAAAGGAGAGCGGACAATGACCAGTGCAGGGGCTACAGCAGGGGAACGTATTGTTGATGAGTCAGCTGCAGCTGCTGCCTTCCTATGGGGTGGCAACAGTCCCCTGTCTTTGCTGTGCAGTGATTCTCGCATTGCTGTGGCCCTGTGTTCCTGTCCCACCTGTTCATTACAGTACCATTACAGGCTTAGCTTGTCTTACCGTGTTTGTGGTTGAAGTGGTTCCTGTAATGTCACTCAGTCACAGCCTTCACAACACGCTACCTTTTTCCATAGATCATTTTTTCCACTCAGTACTAGTGAGACCTTAAAACAGTCATCAGTTTGGACATAATCTCCAAAAGCAAGTGAAACAATCTTAGAGCAGGTAAAAGCACTAGAAAGATGCTGTAAGATGGATGGTTGAGGAAGTGACAGTTCGAGCACCTTCTCTCCAGAGAAAAGAGACCAGGGAGGAATTTGTCTCTGCATACACCCAGAGGGATGGTCTGAAGAGGACAAAGATCAAGTACTCCTGTTGGTCAAGAGTCAGGCTGTTAATAGGTTTAAGCTGCAGAAATAAAACTCCAGTCTGAAAATTAAGAAAATTATATAACTGGAGGAAAAGTTAGACAGTGGAACCTGTTGCCAAGACAGAGGTTGTGAAACTGGAGATATTCGAGGCTAGGCTAGACACCCATCCATCAGGGATGGCTTTGGAATAACTGAGTAAAGCCAGTGAACAATGCAAACGGCTTGACTAGATGACCCAGTAACAGTCCCTTCCAATCCAAATACGTTCGAGAGTCTTCTGAAATGTAGTTGGCAGCTTGTCCACTTCCAGCACAGTTGTGATGTGTTATTGCCAGATGTACCATCAGTACCTTTTGCTAAAGCCCATGATGTCCAAGATGATTGTAGCTGAACACAGCACCTTTAATAGCGTATTTTTTTTCCACCCTACTAGGTTCACCTTGCCCTTAATCCATGTGAAGACCCGCTGGAAACACCTTCTAGAAACGTTAACAGTTTTCAGTCTCCTAACAAATTCTGTTGTGTCCAAGAAGAGCCTGTCCAAATGAGCAAGACATCCCAGCAGAACACCGCTACAGATGCGAACGGAGTAAGCGTCATTCACACCCAAGCACACACCAGTGGTTTGCAGCAGGTTCCCCAGCTGGTGCCGGTTAGTCCTGGTGGTGGAGGCAAAGCTGTGCCTCCGAGCAAACAGGGAAAGAAAAACTCCTTTGTGGATAGAAACAGTGATGAGTATCGTCAGCGCAGAGAGCGAAACAACATGGCAGTGAAAAAGAGCCGGTTAAAAAGCAAGCAGAAAGCGCAAGACACGCTGCAAAGGGTCAACCAGCTCAAAGAAGAAAATGAACGTTTAGAGGCAAAAATTAAGCTCCTGACCAAGGAGCTGAGCGTACTGAAAGACTTGTTCCTTGAGCATGCGCACAATCTTGCAGACAATGTGCAGCCTGTTGGCACTGAAACCACCACAACAAATCCAGAAAACAATGGACAGTAGACACCGTTGCAACCTTACAAAATGAACTCTCAAGGAGCAGCTTGTCTGCCACGTCCATTCAGTAACCAAGCAAAAACTCTGTTCTTTTAACCACCATTTTGTGGAGATTTTCTTCTTTGTAGGTTTAACACTGAAGATTTGATACAATTAAACCAGAAACTGCTTAGGGTATTTGTTTTAAGTATTTTTTCTCCTCTAAAAGATTTATCTAATAAATGCAGATCTAAATTTGTAGTCAACAAGGAGCTTAGTATTAGGGAAATAGCATTTCACAGAAGTGTTCACTTACCTTCTTACAGTTTGTGTAATGGGAGGAATATAGCAGGATGGTTCACTGTAGTATCAGAAACTCATAATTGGATAAAATGTCTTTATTTAAATACCTTTTAGTGTATTTAAGCCCTGTGTTTTCTCCATTGCGTATTACAAAACTGCAGAGGCCATGGAGGGCATTTGCTTTCCTGTTTTGTGGACTACTTTGAATCTGTACAGCAAGTCCTATAAAGCATCACTTAGGTCTTTCCTGTCCAGTTACAGTTAACGGGGAGGGTGTAGTAATAGTGAGCTGGGATGCTTACTGATGTTTTCTAGAAAAATAATAGCAATATACTATGATGATATATACAGGCAGTTGGCTTCCAAATGGCAAATGAGTCTGAAACATCATGTACAACAGGTAAAGCAGCACGTTGACAAAGCCTTTTAAGCCTGTGTTCACATGTTAACATTGCTCACACAGTGACTAGGGCCTTACAAGAACAAGATTTTTGTTTTCAGAAAATGTCAAAATGCCTCCAAAAAACTGTGCTCTGCGAAATTGCATTCTTGCTGAGGTGCAGGTATCGGGCAGAACAAAATGTGCAGCTTGGCTAAGCAATGAAAGGGGGAAGACAGCATCTGTTCAGCCAGAATGTATGGATCACTGCTTGTTGACATTGATCGCCATTTTCATGGCTGTTCAAGATTTGTAACCAAGACCTTACAGAAATTCACAGTGATTTTAAAAATAAACGGCCCTAGTTTGAATAACTGATTGAGTGGAATTTCTATAGCCGTCATACAGTTGTGTCAAGGAGTATCTTCAGTCTTGGTTTTACTTTCATGAAAATTTTTCTACAGCAACTTTTTTAATGCTAGTGCTAAGTCTCTGCCATGATCCATAATGCAGTGGTATGTACTATATTGAGGATTTAAACAAGAAAAGTAAAGCAGGAACTTCGATGTAACCTTAATTTATTTTCATTTTGAAATATTTCATTGATGGTTGTGTTACATTTAACCTGCGTATCTGGCTAGTGGATTATTACACTGTCTTAATTTCCCTCCTACACTACCTTTTTTCATAGATAATTTTGTAGGGTGCTTGTTTGCCTTGTATCTGTACTTAGGAAGAGAACTTGGTTATTATCTCTATGAAGATGCTGTTAGAAAATGAAACCTTGAAAAGTTCTTTTTGAATTTAAACTTTTAATACATGCAGAGAACTTTTATGGGTTGTTTTGGATTACGGTAGTCTTTTTACAAAGCTATGTTTTTTGGTTCTAGCTGCAGCTTAAGTAAGTAGGGTTGAAATATCAGAAGCTAATAAAAACCTTTTGCCTCTAGTGCTGGCCTCATTTTTCCTGTCCCTTTTCTGTTTCCCTCAAATGCAGAGGTGTCCACCCCAAGCAGCTATCTTTGAGAAATCAGTACAACAGTCTCCAGTCGTGTCTTCCACTCAGGTCTTTACTCAGTGGATAGAACCAGAAACTCATTACAGTTTTGGCCTAATTCCTGATTTAACAACAACAACAACAACAACAACAACAAAAAGAAGGAAATTTAAGACTGAAAATGTACTGCAATTAAAGTGGTGGGGGAAACAGAACACTAAAAACTACAAGGAAAAAGATGACCTGAAAGCATCTCATTTGTTGACTGTGTACCTACTGTGGGTGCAAAAGGCAGGAGCTAGTCTCTTCCCTGGTTGTCTGCTCCGTGAATTGGGACTATGTGGCCCTGTTGTCCTGTAGCTGGACTGACAGGCTGATGTGGGGTCCTCCCTTGATAACTAGAACAGGGGCTCTGGTATTTTTTTCTCATTTTGGTGAAAATGATTTCTTAGATCTCTTTGAGTGGGAGTAATACTCTTTCTGATGCTCTGGAGGGTGACTTCTTCACCTGTTACTCCTGACAGCTCCAGTTCCACTTCCTTCTTGTTTAAAACAAAACCACTGAGTTATGAAAAGTCATTTGTTTGCACAATGACGTATCTAGCTTAGCACTTTCCGCGCTGGCTTTGTTTGCCTAGGGAAGCATGTAGGCTGTGTGCAGCACATCACTTTCAATAATGTGAAGCCATGGACCATATTAAATTATAATTTTAAGTCTGCCCTTAGTGAGGGATTGGTTGCAAGAAAGTCATTAGTCTATTAGTCTAAGCCCCCTCCTGCCAAAATAGCTGTCTCTGACACCTGAGGACCCAAGGCAGAGGCGAGGCTTTCCCTCTCTTAGCCCCAAGGTGGAGCAGCCCAGGCTGTGTGACAGCAAAATGCCTCAATCTTACCCCTCCACTGCAAGGCACTGGAGGACACTCATACTGAGGTGACTTGGGCGATTCTCTCTTCTTCCTAAGGGAAGGCTGCAGTAAATACACATCTACACAAGAAAATGTCAGTGTAGGCCTATAAAAGTGAAGGTTTTTCTTTTGATACATTTTTCCTAACAGCAGCCATAGTCTGTGACACAATACCATGCCCGTCACTGCAAGAAGGAGCATTACAGCACCATACGTTTCACCAGGAAACCTTATTCCCATTTCTCACGGTACCACCAAGAGGTGTCCACTCTAGCCTCCACGAGCACTGGGAGGCTCTGCCACTTTCACTACACCCTGTAGCTGCAGCAGCCTAATGGGCCTGGCAGATAAACCAGAGCGCATCCAACCCCAGGTTGCTGAAGCAATTTAAATGCATCGGTTCAGAAGTGCTCAGACCCTCTGTTATTTTGGTGCAACTCTATTTGAGTCTGGTTGCACCAAGGGGAAAAGGCATTTGGGAAAGCATGATAGCTAACAGCCTAAAACATCCTAATGTAGTAAAAAAATTTGCCATAACCTGTATTCCCTGCCCCCCATTAATACATTTTAAGTGTATTAAATATCACTGTGCCTTTTTTAAAGGCTTATTTCCCTTTCCCCCCCCCCCCCGATTTAGAAAAAAGTTCTAATTCACTTTTTGCTTAAATGGATTAAAAAAAAAAAAATTACTGAACAGACTTCTGGAAGGAAGGACGAAATTTATAGTCACTGAGTTCATGGGCCTAATGATGAAGGAAAATGGGAGACGATACACCATCGCAGACCGAAACGCATTCACATCTCGGGCAAGCAGAACAGAGAAGCCAGTTACGTGAGCGAGTGCTTCCCCCCAGAACTCGCGGTACGGTTTGTTCGCTGGTACATGTCGAAGCAGAACCAGTTCTGCCTCCTGCAGCACGCCAGATTGCTCGACCTGTTCTGCAGCAGCAGAGCCCAATATTTGCCAAGATTAATCACAGGCAGGGAAAGGCCTATTAACTAGACTTGGGTTATGGCTTAGTTGAAACAATTCCAAAACTCTCTTTAAAAAAAAAAAAAAAAAAATCTGTGAAGTGTTACTTTAAAATAGTAACTGCTATTGAACCCAAGCAACGGCAGGTTTCGGAGTGCCCAAAGCAGTGAGCGATCCCATAGGCGTGTTCAGAGCGTGCCACAGGATCGCACTTGGACGCAGCGGGAACAAGGCTGAAGCCATGAGCACTGCCGTGTACTGGAAAAACCTCCTAAATTTTAGGGGGACACACGTCTGGAGCAGTGCCAGTGTAGTTTCTGTATTCTTGTATCTGCAAAGCTACCAAAAAAAAAAAAAAAAAGCCTGATGTCCTCTGCACAAGTACTACATTTCAGAGACTTGCCGTCACCACAGAAGGAAGCATTAGCACGGTTGCACATGCAAACTGCGGATCTCGTGCCCCCTCCCCTCCTCACCCTTTCCCCTTCGCAGTGAAGACTTCCTGCACTTACCTCTTACAAACCAATGCCAAGCAACCTTTAAAAAAATGTAAATAGGCTCATTTGTTAATAAAGTGACATTAAACATAAGGAGCGAAGTCCCCTGGATTCTTTCACAATGTGTTTCTTCAGTCTCCAACACGCAGTTTCCTATTTAGCAATGGGTCACCAAGCTGTTTTGAATAAAGAGCAGGTTCTCATCACACAGATCAACCCAATTAGCCAAAAGAGCTCTCTGTAGAGCAACATATTTGACAATTTTTAAGGAAATTATTTCAGACCTAAATCTAGTCCCAGGTGGGGGGCACAAAGACAGCAACACCATCCAAGTCCATGTTGTGTTGTACGCCCCATGTAAGACGGGCACTTGCAGACACCCAGAAGCTCACAGTTAGTCCCACTGCCTGCATGCCAGCTCCAGGATGTGAGCAACAGAACCCAGAGATCAAGTCAGCCGATTCCTTCACAGTGGGAAAATCCACATCTGGCAAATGGTAAGACCCAGAAAGGCCCTGATGTCCTGCTGTGACTTCAGTTCCCCCTGACACAGCAGAGGGATGTTCTGAACTGGCTCTCCAGGCAAACTGCGCAAGAGAGCCTGAAAACTGATCAGGAATTTTGATGTGTCCAGAAAGTGAGCAAGATTATTTTTATGTAGTTACAGCAACTAGTGCTATTTTACAATGCAAGATATGTATTTATTCTCCTGCAGGCTGATGAACACCTACAGTAAAGAAAGGCTTCTCTGGGTAATGTAAATCTTGCATGAATGGAAAATAATTTTATCATTATTAATATGTTTGTGGTGTATCCAAATAAAACTTACACAATTTCATTCTGAACCAACTAACACCGGACGGTTACTGTGTGATTCTGCACAGCATATGCTGCTGAATGACCCTGCGCCCTGCAGCAAAGATACTCCCTTCTTGCAATTTCTAAGGCTTGTAACACCACAGCAATCTGGGTTTTTAAGGAAAAAATAGATGGACAAATCCAATAAGCATTGGGCTGTGTGTGAAGGATCAGTACACCCACTAGCCAGAGCAGAAAAATCTGGCTAATGAAGGGTCAAAGTCTCCAGAGCACAAATTGGTAGAAAGCTCAGGTAAAGAAGCAGGAACGGGTGCAGAAAACCATAATGAACACAAAGCTGTGAGTATAAATGATGCCAAGGATGAATTTTAATAAAAATTTGGTTCTGCTTACTCCATCGACACTGAAATAAGATCCATAAGAAAACTATAAAGTGTCATTATGTCCACTGAGAACTGCTGATTTTTCTTCTGCTTTTTGCAATACTTGTGATGAAGTTTAAAAAAGGACTTAGATTGCTACAATTTCTGACAGCATTCAGATAATCCATTTTGTATTTTAAAGAGTCCCTATCATCAAAATTCAAATTTAATTGCAAGATATGTCTGAACTGAGATTTGACAGAAGTATAAGCCCCACCAATAATGCAGCAGGGTTATTCAGGTGGCACTTGGTAAACTGCTGATTGCAAGTAGCAGCATTTGAGTTGGGCGGATACCAAGTGCTGAAGACTTCTACCTTCATTTTTAATGAATGAATCATTGCAACTAATAGCCTGCCTGCCTCTCTTGCTGTTAAGAATTGGACACATTTTATTTTATATGGTGCAGCATTAAATCACATCGATGACTGATTGGTGTGAGACAGTAAGTATCATCCCGAAGATTACTGCTTTTGGCTGGAGAGGCAGTCAAATGACTTGGCACTGCTTTGGCCTTCTGCCATGAAAGCCTCTATTTCTTCAACGGTACGTGGGACACACGTTAGCAGCTCCATTCCACTGGCTGTCACTGCGATGTCGTCCTCGATCCGGACCTGTTACAGAGAACACGCGGTTACCAAGGTATTCCAGCTGGGGATGAGAAGCACATCAGGCAGCGGGAGCACAAGGCACATTTCAGTCAGTGGTGTTGATGCAACACCAGGCAGAGCAACATTCCGCGAGCACCAGAATCGCCCAGCACCACCAGCACCGCGGTGCAGAGCTCTGTAGGGTCCAATCCTCCTCGGGCTGCGGGCTCCTGCCACCCTCCTGGGATCACACGAGCTCCATGGTGAGCCCTGGCAGAGCAGCCCCACAGGAGGTGGTTGGCCCCACAGGTGACTCAGGTGGTGCCTCTGCCATGTCAGGTGCACCAGGGACAGGCTGGGCCAGATGCTGCATCAGTGAGCTCACGCTGCATAATTACATGGGGCCCGTAAGTCTCAACCCTCTGACATCAGCAGCAGCAAAAGGAACTTTTTCCCCTGAATTGCCTCCAGCCCTGCTAGTGCGCGGCTTGCAAGGGACAGGTTCAACAGCAGTGCCTACTGATGCCTGAAGTGCCTGTTCTCGGAGCAGTGCTCTTGCTGAGCTGCAGTTAGCTACTTGTTGCACATTACATTCTCTTTTCTCTAAACATAGTATGCTTTCAAAGGAGGCAGTGCAACATGAAATAGCTTGTAGCTGATATTCAAAACACTGAATTTTGAGCTGATGAGGAAGTCCCTTTAGCAGGTGAGATGTTCCTATTAAAATACAATCACTACATTTCATATCATGCAAAGAAGAAACAGGTCCTCTCAGTTTTTCAGCTCTTGTTCTGTTAAACTGAAAAGTATGCACCATTTCTGTTTGACTCTCATCTCTTCTTACCAGTAAATATGCCTACACAGTTTTTTCCCATTATCTTATCAGAAAAATGTTAGTAAGTTGCTAAGCTGCAATAAAAGCCATTTTAAGTAAGGTGTAAATCCAAGAGAACACAAACTCTGGGGATTCCCACCTTACAGTTGCTTTAATTGTTTCTGACCTCTTGACATTTTCAGCTAAAAATAAAGCTGGTTAACATTTGTACTTCTGATTGCAAAATAATCCATTTATTCAAACAAAATGAGTCATCCAGTCCTTATTAAACCGTTTAATGATGTCTTTGCCAGATTATTTCTTTTACTTGGTATCAAGTTAAGTGTATTATGAAGCAGAATTAAACAAACAGACTCGATGGAGTTCACACATTTGATTTGGGCAGCTGTAAATTTGAAAACCGTGAGGCTCTTCACACTTGGTGTGCCTGAAAGGCCGGTGCCTCGCTGCGGAAGAGGAAATCAGCGACACACTGAACAACTCTATGCACTTGGAACAGATTTCACCAGGGTGGGTTTTTTGATTCATGACTTTGAATTTGGCCAAATTTGAGCAGAAAATAAGCCAAGGATTCATCAAGATGGTTGCACTGCATCTAAAGGTGAATCGTCCACTCCACCTCGCAGCAGCCCCCGACATCTGTCCTGATGGCTCTCAGGCCCAGGCACAGCCTGCCTGGGTGGACCAGCCCGTGCGGAAAACCTGCTGGTACCAGGTGAGCCCTGCAAAAGTGCCAGAATCCAGGGGACAGATCTAGTGATATGGCAGAAGCCAAAGCATCATGTTGGCAAGCACACCAGTGCAAATGGAGCTGGGCACAGCGTTGATGTGGAAAGTAAAAATGTTAGTTATTAAGTCCGAGAGCAGAGGAGAGGCTGGCCAAAGCTAGAGCTGAACCCTGCCTATAGAGAGAGCCTCTTCCCGAGCACCACTGGCTTCACAAAGCTTCACCTGCTTGAGCTGAAATTCCCCAATGTACCCGCTACAGAGAAATATCAGCCACGATTCATCTGCTTAGCCAGTAAGATTAGCAAATCTCCCTCTCCTCAACCAAAAAAACCCCAAAGGTTGGTGTTTTCCAGTGGTGTGTCTTATGCTTTCACCAATACTTTGGCACTCTCAGAGTACAGACTGACTTGAAAGCAGAGCAGATGAAAGCCAGACTAAGAGATGTCACAAGGTGTTTGCCAATGCTGTGTCCTATCTACGTCATAAGTGAAAATCAGGATGGGAAAAAAGCTGGAAAATGGACCTAGAGTGATGAAAAGAGCTGGGGGAAGGAAGATACTGCAAGGTGAGACAGGATTGACAAATAACAGCCGCAGAGGTAAAATTCTGGAACGGTTGGAGCCTAGAAACGGGCAATTCTGCAATGGGATGAAGGGACAAAGAGAGATGAGGCTGGCTAAGGAGTCCAGAAAGGAAGATCTCTGTGGAGGTGGGAAGCAAGAGACCCTGAATGAGGAAAGCACAGGGTGGGCTGGAGCCCATCAGTTTGGAGTGCCACACACAGTAACTCATCGTACCACAGAAAGATTGTAAGGGATCATATAATCAATCCACAGCTGTGGATAGCTGTGGGAAGTGGGAGAGCCAGCACCGTCTCACCAGCCTGCTCACTGTCAGCAACTACAAATGGTCTACAGGATGTAGCTGGAGGTGCACAGACCCACCACTCTCATGGAGTCTCACCCATTACTCCTAGGAAAGCCCAGCTCTTTCTCCAGGATTTAACTGTTCCTCTGCCTGGATGAATCTAACCTGAAATGGGTGCTTGCTGTAAGAGAGAACACAAACTTCCCAATCTCAGTGCACATTATTCCTTTGCTTAAAAGCAACACAAGTGCAGAGGAGCACAGGTTCTCAAGGGGGAGGCAATTTTTGCATTTGCTCTTCTCACCCTCTATGCTTCACCCTGAGCTTAAACTCAGCAACAGCAAGCAGCAGCTTCAGAGGACCTGCAAAACCTTCCTACAGGAGAACCCGGCATTTAGTCTTGTCTTCTGTCCAAATGGACAAAAGATGCTGGATCTGCCTGGCAAAGCTCACTGGCTTGGGACTGCCTTTCCCAATGGGGGACAGTGGTTATGAAACTTGCTCTCAGAGCTGTCCCCGTTTGCAGGCTCCTTGTTCAACAGTGCTGCTTGTTTCAGGGCTACAGAGTGCTTTGGAATCGGACACGGCTTAAAGGAACAGCAAACCGAGGTGTGAGGTTCACTGTACCAGCAGCTTTTAGGGCGCTTTGCTTTTTCAGTGTGAAATGGCATGGTTCAAAAAGCACTCTGAATGCCAGGACCGTCTCTAAAATGCCTTTTTCTTATCAAGGGTAGTGGCATGATCTGTCTAGATAGACCTGATTGCACAACTGCCCAACGCCAGCAACAGACCATCACGTGGCTCGACTCAATGTACCCAACTCTGCCCCAAAGCAGGGCTGTGCGGGCATAGCCAAGGACAGCACAGCAGTTAAATACCAAGGCTGCTGTCAGCTATATATACAGCCTCGCACTTTGTCCTGACTTACTAATAGTCATGCTCCCCAGAGTCTCCTGTGTTATATTCCAAGGGAAGGGGGTTGTAGCACTCATTCATTTCTTTTGGATGATGATATGTATAAAAGGCTTTTGAGAATCAAGAAACAATTTTTGCCAATTAAATAGTCCAGATTTGCATGATGACAGATCCCAGATGTGATTAAAAAAGACCACTGGTGACATATCTCACTTTTTTTAATCTATTGAGCATTTGTTTGATTGTGGCTGTGGAAAGCAGCAATACTACCACTGCAAGAACTTAGAGCAGGAGAGTTGCCTGGGAAATGACGGCAGGATGTGGACCACACATGCTACCCCACAAAGTAAATTAGCACATGTGCTTCTGTCCGGCTGAAGGATCCACGTCTCTGTTTTCATAGCTGACATCCTACAGCGGCAGATGCATGTAGCCAAGGGGGCTTATTTTGACTCAGCCATCAACTCACCAGTAATTTTTAATAGAGCAAACTTACCATGAGCAGGGTTCAACTTCTGTATTTCAGGGGCACTGGTTAGGAGATAGAGCTGCCCTTACGTCAAACCCAGGGTAGGCAGGTACGCTGCAGGGCTGGGGAAGGCACTTTACTGTTCCCGTGTTATATGAAGTGGCAATGCCAAGACATTTTCTATAGAGGCCAACAGGCTCTGTGCTACAACAGTGACTCTTTCTTATCCCGTGCTACCAGTCTTCCCTCTTCTTATGCACAAGGAAGTCCTCATGTCAGGCACACTTTATTTTAAAGGTCCACGTATAAATATTTTATAATAGAAGATCAAGATTAGTAGGGTGAGGCCATGTAATTTATTAGATTAACAGATACAGCTGGAAAAAGAAGCTTCACCACACAGTCCCTTCATCCAGACTCAAGAAGAAGCAATAAACTATAAGCTAAATACAGGTTAGAAACAACTGCTCTGACTTTAACCCGATGATGTTAATTAGACAAGAGAAAAAGGTTAAAGAAGGTTTATAAGGAACTAGTCGCTGGTTTTGGGTTGCCTATAACTATCACTTCTCCTACAAGAACTGTAAAGCAAGCTATGTATTTCATTATGACAACTGTTATTCTATGAAAACTTTAAAAAAAAAATGCTGCGTAGCATTGTTACTGCTGCATAATATGAAATGTTAAAAAGCAGATGAGCTTGATAACGTTTATTGCCTAGTAAACTATTTCATTCCACAACACACGTTCACCATAAACCCAAAAGCAGAGCTCAACCTTCTGAAAAATAAAAATCAGGACAGAGACAACTGCATGGCTCTGTGAACCAAAGGTAGAAGCAATTAAATATCCTGCTTTTTATTTGGTTTAACATTTGTTACTTCCCTGATTAAGGGAAGTACTATTGTTTTGAAAAATATTGTAATATTAGCAAATCTTCAAGGTCCTGGGCTTTATAAATCTATTTAACTTTTAAATGGAAAAAAAAAAAGATCTGCAAATGAAATAATGTATTCAACATTTATCTGTCTCTGAGCATTTTCTCTAAGTTGCATGGAGTTTTCATATATTAAGTCTACTGCTAGTTCTACAAATCCTGGGGTAAAATAAAGCCTGAACAGAGACTGAATAAGGCCAAAAAAAGATTGAACAGTTTTACTGGTCTTTGAGAAAACATCATATGAACTACATGAATCGGTAATCAGCTTATGAAGAATGGAAATGTCAAACCCTACAGGGCAGCACTTGCAGTCGGCACTTCCCTTCCCTGAGGAATCGGCTGCTGTTCCTGAGCAATATACACAACCGTACACACACCCCTCCATTCACACACCTATCTTTATTTATGAAAGCGGCACGGGCAGAGTCCAGGCAGAGCAGGGGTGCCCTGGGACGGGCACTGCGCCAGCACCCGACGGCAGCCCTTGCCCCACAGAATTTAAGACCTCGGTAGATTGGTCCTTAGTTTTGCAGACGGAGAACTGAAGCACGTGTGACTGAGCAACTTCCCAAAACTGGCTGAGGAAGCTTGTGAAGGACTAAACTCAACGGCTGCCAAGTAAAGAGTTTAGGGCTTCAGACAGGGCAGCCGGTGCTCTCAGAAGCAGGTCCCCTAGCAGAACTCCTTGCCTCCTCCAGAGCGATCTGTACGTGACCCGGAACAGCTCTCGTTTGGTAAAAGCCCAAATTACAAGCTCCCTGCAGCAGTGACAGCCACGAAGCCTGGGTGCCTGTGTTAGAGGGACGCAGGGAGGCCGGGCTGCTGGCGGACCCATCCGGCGCGCGCGGGAGCACATGCCCCGCACGCCGGCCGCAACGCAGGGCGGGCGAAGGGAAACCTTGTGCTGTCTCTCATTCTTTCCTGCTCTTGCAGCGTTTACAGTCTCTTTATGGTTAATGCTGGGCACCGTGAATTACAATAAATGGCTACAAGTCTTGCCCTTTTTGGCACAGCAAAAGAACTTCTGTTCTCAATGTAGCGACTTGTCACAGTCAGGAAAATTATCCAAAGCCCAAAAAAGACATGAATTCAAGGTGAATTCATTAAAATCCACAAATCCCTTGTGCGGACAGCCTTACTCAGAATTACAGTGGTGTTACTTTGGTTAATATAAGTGCATTTTTGAAGTGAATTAAACGAAACCAAATTAAGAACATTTTAATTAGTGCTGAGCTCTGCAGAGGGAAATGGATTACTTATTTCCTTTTGTAGAATGTATTTTTCTTTTAAACATAGAGGAAGATTGGACCAGCTGTAGTAAGCTCTTTAGCTAGAACTGACACCAATACTAACCCCTGTACTATTAATACTTGTCAATAAAAGCACTGGGCATCACAAGATCTTTTTTAATCACATAGAGAGAAAGTTTTCTGACATGCTTTTGAGAGAAATACTCACTCATCTTGAATAAACTAGAATGAACTGGCATGCAGATAACTAAGCTCACTACACAGCAAAAATTGTGCCTTATATTTATGCAGAATCAAGTCAGAATTTGAAAGATGGAAAAATTAATTTTGATTGCATTATAATTCAGCTTTTGTGTAGAAATCAGAAATATTCGGATGTACTTCAGTCTCAGATTTTATTTCCATTCTTCTCCTGGACAACATCAAGTGACAACATCTGGCTCAGGGTACGTGTGTATTACTATTTTTTTCTAAGTAAAATGTATTGTTCACAGGGGGATCGGAGATTTAGATTTTTGCTCAATCGCTTTTGGGCAGCTCTCCCTTTGAGCAAAGTTTGTTGGCTAGTTCTCCTTACAAGTCATCATTACAGGAAGCTAAGCAAAAAACCAGAGAGAAAGTTAGACTTTTGTTTGAAACCTCTGGAACAAAAGTGCCTGATCCAGCAACTTATTACCCAGGTAAAGATCCTGTGCTGTCACTCCTATTCCAAGCAAACACAGGCAGAAAGTGAGCCACGTGCGTACCTCAAGCTGCAGAGCTGGAGTGGGCATTTACAGCAAGTCATGGAAAAACTGGAGGGGGCTTTACTGAGCATTTCCAGAGAAAGCTCACCAGGAATCAATTCAACTGCTGAAAAACTCCCACAGAGTGTTTACAAGGAAAGCAAAGACAGTTAAACCTGTTTTCGTTGCGGTGTCAAGCTACACAAGCGCATTACTGCGTTTCTTTAAAATATGCTTCAGCGTGCGGCGCCATATAGAACATGCTCACGGTTAGAAAATGCAGAGTTAGCTGCCTTTCGTTCATCAGTATCTCAGTCGGCTGGCTGGCAAGTCTTGATAAAGAAACAACACAGAGACAGATAACAACCCAAACCTCAGCAGTGAATTAAATACCTGCGAGGGTAAAGTCCCGCGTCTCTCGATAAGGCTGCACACACGTCGTATGGGGAGCCTCCACGGGCGGCTGCCCAGGAGCCCGGCTGACTCACACGACTGGTGATGGCACACACAGCTTTTCTGTCGGGGCTGGTGGTTCAAAGCCAGCTCAGACCAAGAGCGTTAGAGTAATTACCCTCTCATGGCTGGCGTACAGTGATGAATTAGTCGATGGCAGCGGCAGACAATTCCTAATGAGTGACTTTTCATACCAGAAAATCACTGCTGTTGCCAGTGATTGTTAGCCGTGTTGAGACTTAGCAGAAAAGCCATGAGGAGGACGGGGCATTGCAGCTGCCTGCTCTATCTTCTCTGTGCATGAATACGGAAGCTTGGAGAACAATGTGGCACCCTTCAAACGCTCACCCCGCTAAAAAGAAAACCCACTGGAAGCCACTGCGACTGCTAAATGCTCAGTGAGGGTGGTGGCTTTGAATGGGACATGTGCCCTGGCGAGCATGAAGAAACAAGGCCCCTCCACTTGCACAGCAGCTGCCTGTATGGGAACGATCGCCCAGATCACAGCTACCACCCGGGTCATCCAACCTTCCTGCGTGTACACTGCTGCCTAAGCCTGCAGTGGGATACCTTGAGCATGAGCGCTCCTGAAGACCACTGGCCATTCCCTTGGAAAACAGGGAAGGCTTTACATTCACAAGTTTCACTCCGTTCTGGCAATAGTCCAGTAAGAGCAGTTACTGCCATTTTTCTCTACTGCCTCCCTGATGTAAAGAGCATCAGGCTCTTCTGCCCTGGGAGGGAGCACCGAACTGTGCTGCTGTCAAGGACGCTAACTCTGGAATAAGGCTCACAGTCTCATATTCCATAACACAGATGTTTGACACATTAGACAAAACACCTACCTGGCAAGTCACTGTACAGTGCCGACAGAAGGAATTTCAATCAATGAAAAAATATGTGTCTCTCGTTAATTAGATATCACAAGTATAAAACAGCATTTAAAAATAAGAACAAGCCAGTTTGTCTGCAGGGTCAAATGGCCCAAAGTGCTGCTTCAGGAGCAGCCTTATGTGCAATACATTGCAACTTCCAAAACAGTTCTTCTCAAGTACCTACTAAAGGCAAACAAAAAGAAAACCAATTTCAGAAAACCATCTGGTTAAGAATTACTCACCCCCCCAAATCCTCTAAAGCGCTGCAGGACGTCATTGTTGATGAAACAGGACTGTGCAGGATCACGGAGAGCTTGGTCCAAGAGATGGTCGATGAAGTAGATGCCCGGCTCGATGGTCAGCACCATGCCCTGCTCCAGGCTGCGGGCGGTGCGCAGGCTCCTGAGTCCCGGCAGGTCAATGCGCTCCACTCCCTGCAGAAGAAGCACCGGTTCTGATGGACAGAACAGCAACCCGTGGCTGACCTTTTATCAAGACCCTCCTATGCTGACTGCTCCATAAGACACCCAAAATACAAAAAATAATTGGGAAGTAGAGGAATGAAACCGTGCTACACAGTTACACCTCTCTCATCAGTCCCTCGTTTACCTTTCAAATACAGTGCTGACCAGCTTTCAACTCGACACACAAACTGTTTTTTGCACCACATAAATCCTGGCTTTGAATATGCTTGGCACTGTTACTCTCTACCTTGGTACTGCACTACGGAGAAAAAATAATTACTGGCACTGTGTCTTTTTATACCCTCCCTTGCAAAGTACAATATTTTAAGCAATGTGCAAATCTTGAGATGCCCCCTCCACGTCATAGCAGAAATAGCTGAACTATGCAGCAGAGAACAATTTCTCCAAGGATATGCAAATGCTTATTCTCACTGTATGTTATTAAAATTACACATTTATGATCTTGATTCAGGAGCAATGAGTCTACACATGACCTCATAAAAGCAGCCCATTTAAAACTAAACTTTTGTCAGATTCAGACTTTCAGGCAACATGGTGCTGACTGATATTATTAAAAACTAAGTCAAAACAAGTCCTGACTAGCAAAACATTCTCTTCTTCCCAAAAGCTGGTACAGTAAAATGATATATGAGGACGTGCTTAGTCAAGGAATTAGAAACACTGCAAAGACTAGTTCAGGATATTAATTTTCTTCCCCCAAATGTGCCAGATATTGCAACATCGGGAATAAATATACCTCAATCCCATTAGCTTTTTGAAAATTCTTTGCAACTGTAGCAAAATTTCATCAACAAAATATCATGAAGACCAGCAACCAGCTCACAGGCTGGCTGACCTGCAAACACGTACACACACTTCACCTGTGAACTTTTCTGCTCCAGTAAGTCAGAGGTTAACGGGTCTGCAAGACCAAGGCGTTACTTATTTGGTCTCCAGGTAGCATGCCCCAGCCGGCTGGCTGAAGTCACAGTGATTTTCCTTGCCGGCAGAAGGGGCGACTCCCTTCAGCATCGCTGGCAGCGCGACCGGGATCACCAGGATGAGCCATCCCCGTTCTCCAGGACAAAGCCCACTGCCCCGCGCTACCCTCGGTGCCAGGCAGCCGGCGCAGCACGTCCCGGCACGGCTGCGCGGCCGCGTTGCTGTCACGGCGATGCAGGGGGGCGGAGGGAGGCAGGGGCATACCCTGCAGATTAGCCATGTTTCCGTCTCACTGAATCACTCCCTCTGCAAAGTGTTTATAGCCCCGCAGTACTGTTTGCTCCTGAGCTCCACTTTCAGTTCAGAGAAAGCCTATTTCACAGAAACCCGGCTTGCAACAGCCACTCAGCAGTGTTTGTTTTATTCTCACTGGTCACCCAAGCGATACTGGCGCTGCTTTTTTCTCTTTGCAGAGCTTCTGTTCCAATGTACGGCATCTTACAGCAGCCAAGATTTTCAGAGCTGACCAGCCTGGACATTCGCGGGTAGGCTTGCCCATTTTTCGGAGACACAGAGCATTTGCAGTTCTCGGTGCCCTCACAAACCAGCGAGTGTATCCTGGCCATTTTCACGGTGTATTCAATGCATTTTATTTCGTATGTTTGATCTGAATTTTGCAGAGCATTATATGACACTAAAATAAGAAAACATGATTCTGTTTTACTGAGGCTAGGCAACAAGAATACTCTGATATTAAGCAAGGCACTTTGCATTTATATTCTTATCAAAACCCAAAGAGAATCAATATATTTCTGAACTTGAAACAATAACTGCACTGAAACGGAGCCATTTTTCTTTCTGCTGCTGCCCCATGGGGTTTGGCATCTCACACATTCATTGTAATGCGTAAAGGAAATGAGGGCATCCAATCTTGTGGATTAATCTCTCCATGAGCTGTAAACAATTAGATTAGTGTCTGGACCTTTTGGTGTCTTGCCAACTATCTATCGGCTGCTTTACAACAAACAACCCATGTTTGGCTTTTAAGTACACTTCTCTTCAATTCTACTTGTAAATGCCTTTTCTGAGGCAGTCAATCCAAGACAGATGCTAGAAAGATGAATGTGCAGCGAGGAAAACAATGGCAAACATCCTCTGAAGGCAGCCCTGGTACAGCATAGGCATTTTTTTGCCTTTTCTTAAAACAAAAATGAGGTTTAACACCAGGTGTGAAGATCGACCCTCGATGCCCACTTCAGATATCTCTGTACAGCCATTAAAGCAAGGCGCAGACATTTTGTCTGGACTGCTCGCAGCCTGATTCTGCTTTTGGTACTTCCTGCAAGAAGCTAATAACACGATTACAATCCAGGAGCAAGACCCGGGGATTCACGTTTGGAAACCTCCTCCAGAAGCGCAGGTCCCCTGGGGTGTCAGCAATGCCGGGAGGGCCCCTGAGGCACCTGAATACTCCTGCTCACCCAAAAGTAAAGTTTTAACTCCTCTAGAAGGAATTCACAAACTCTTTTTTATATTCCCCCCATCCTATCTCAACTCTAAGTTGTGTCAGCTCTTGGTTTCATCTCCAGATCTTTGGATTTTACAGGCACTGAAGTAACTGTGTAAATGGCAGCAGCTACATCTCTTCCATGAAAGCATCTCTAACGGGCTTTCGGAGAAAGGGTAACACTGCTCAGCTTTTCCAAGACAGCAAGCAGAACACCAGTGGGTAGGCTTGTGGCAAGGAAGACCTACAGTCCCTTTTAACAGAGGCTCACAAGGTGTTCACCAAGAGATGCGTGAAATGGATGAAGAGAGCACCAGGTTCTGGCTATTGGGTGTACGTGGCCATGCATACCCTGAGAAGAGGGCAGCCCCAGTCCAACTTGCTGCCAGGCTGAAGGACAACGTGAGCTGGGACAGGGAATGAGCAGAGTGGGGAAGGTGACCAAGCTGGGGAAATGACAAAATGCCTTCTTCTGAGAACAGTGCTGGATTAAAATATACATCAGGCTATGGCTTCAGCATCCCGAGTGACATCTGATCTCTGGGCACTTGTGACCATGGTAGCCACCATGGCCATCACATCCAGGGGCTGAGAGTTCTCAGTTCTCAGTTTGCTTTGGTTGTTTATAAAAACTAGGACAAGCTGAGGACTTTTTTAACGACTTAACACCACCACCCCAATCAGAAGATGACAGGTCTGAAACAAGGACATTGCCGTTTTCCACCAAGCCAAACCCTGTTGGGAGCAAAGCCTCGCACTGTCATCCATCAGTATGAATGTTCTGCCATTAATGGATTTTCTTCTTTGTGAGGAGGAAACTTCCCTGTATTTTGCAGCAAAACAACTAACACCTTGTTTTCAACAATAACCATGTTGTTGTTTTGTAGTTAGATGAAATTAAGAGTAAAAGATGTGAATGCTGGCACAGCAGCTGTGTGGATATCTGTTTCTACTACTGTTATATCCTGGAGGCCTGGCCATGGAGCAGGACTCTGTTGCACTCAGTGCTGTACAACTGTAAAGCATAAGCTGGTAATTTGCCTCAAGAAGTGTAGAGAATGATCTAGAAAATAGTAACACCTAGGCATCTAAAAAGATACTCCCAGTGAAATTCTGGGAAAACTACTTTTTGAACAACTGTTTATTTTCCTGTATATTGCAACAACAGACTATATCCGAAATTGTTTTCTAAGACTGACTTTATTTGGAGGTTCTGCTCACATTTTAAAATTGAGACACTCCCCCCACAGTAAGCACAGATGTATGACACTGTCATTTGTGACTGTACTCCTGCCAAGAACATCAGATTCCAATTAATGGTTCATGTAAGGTAACAAAAAACAGCATGTCTAGGCAATAAGGACTGTCAAGGGAGCAAGAGAATTATTATGTAAACTGCTTTCATTACTATGTAAGCAAAATAAAAGTTCAAATTAAGTGTGCAGAAATATAAAATATAGATCTATTTTTGGAATAAGCAGGGAATTAGGAAGTATGAAAATATGCCTATCCCCCAGAAAAGTGGTTGTGGAAGACTAGAAGTTGCAATATCCCTGTCAGTATAAGGACAAATTACTGCCTGCTCCTAAGAAACTCAACGGTTAACGGGGGTATATGTTGCTTTTTCCATGGAAAAACTGCAAGGTGCATCATGCTGGATCTTGTCCCATAGACCAGCTATCAGGCAAACTGATCGGAAGCAGAAATAGCTCCAGGCCCACACAGGCGAGCTTGATCTTGGGTCGGTCTTTGGATTAGGACAGAATAAAATCACAGGTGATGTCTCTGTGCTGGCTGGTCATCAATTATTCTTTATCATGGCAAAAAAAAAGGACGGGAAATGTTATATTTTTCTAATATCCCACAGTATCCTTTGCAGAAAATGTGCAAGTTTTTTTTACAGGGCCATGACACTAGCTAGGGATGCACAAGTGCAGACATGCCAGGACACCCTCCTGAACCCTGAAACCAGGGCCTGCAACGCTTAGTTGGCATCACCCAAAGTTTCCTCAAGCCAGCAATGGCAGCAAAGCACGGCCACAGCAGAGATCACCAAAGCTATTCGTAACTGCAAATACTGAACCACAGTAAAAGACTCATGTAGCGACACAAACTAGTTTCTATTATTTTCCAGCTAAATCATCACAGAACTTTTTTGAGCCTGACAAACAGACTATCCCAGTTGGACCACATCCAACACAGCGAAGTCCTAACCATCTTATCAAGTGCAATCAAGTATTTAAATTAGTCAGGAGATTAACATTATATTTAGATTACATGAAATCAACACTAAAGTGAAATCTCAGCTCTTTCACTCTTCCCTGTTCTCCCACTGCGTATGCCCAACTTCTAATTAGCTCATTTGTTGTAAAAAGAACAGAGCCCTGTGCGGCTAATAAAATAAAAGTCTTGAATTCCCTTTCACTTGTCTCCTGGTCCCTTCTCTCCAAACCCTTGTTTCTCTTGCTGAGTGCTACTAATGAAGATTAGTTTATTCAAGCTATCCTGCTTTTTTCCAACAGCCTGAGCTGCCTATAGTCACCTGAAGGAACTGCTGTCAGTCCTGCCTTTGAAATCAGCAGCACGTTACAGGAGAACATGCCCCAAGCATCACATACCACTTGTGGCGTTTGCAAGTCAAAGCTTCCATTTCTGCAGGAGAATCTAATTACTAGCTGGAGCTTTTGGGACACAGCTCAAAGTTAGTATTGGCAGAATGGGGGGCACACGATGTTTAACTGGCTATTTGTATTTGAAACTTTTTTGTCTTTTCCTAGGTATTAACTGTGGTACCAGGTTTAAGCTGCCTCCTAAGCGTTCCTGATGCCGGGAATGAGGAAGAATTGCCTGCCACTTACTCAAGGTACTGCTGCCTGCTCTGAGTCAGATAGAGATGAATCTCAATCCACCACTACAGCATGGTTCTGAGCATAACTTCCCATGTCATTTTTGCTTCCTGATCCTCAAATGCCACCAAGCTCCACTGCTATCGTAATGGAAATAATAAAACATACAGATTATATTTTTTTCTTTTTTCTCAAAACCTAACTGTGGGGGGAAAAAAAGAGATAGCACATAGTAAAATTCACCAAGCTGACAACTACAACATAAACCTGGAAGATGAGAAGACTATTTAGCTACAGAATTCGTAAGACATCAGATAAAGCATTGCAAAAGCTACCAGCAACACTGTTTTAAAATGAGATCAATGACAAGCACCGTTTAAAATCTAATGGACAGGTTTTCTTGTGACACACAGAAAGCATAAACAGGCGATGGCCTTAAATGGAAGGGCTTTTGTGACCTTTTGATACTAATATTAGTGGAAATTGCATAGCAAATCCCCTAAAGTATACCTATGATACTTTTTATACTTTACTTTTACATATAATTGAAAGCAGAACTCTACTATCTTGGTTTTTCTCTCCTCCTGTGCCTAGAATGAATTGTTCAAAAACACACAAGCTCTGTTAGTCTCTGCTAAAATTTCAGAAAGATTTGGACAATAAATATTCAGATAAAAACTCTCTTAGCACACAAAGTCTTTTGCAACAAACTTCAACAAAGTAAAACAATCATAAGCAAGTATCTCCTTCAAAAAAATTAACCAGAACTAATGAAACCCAAACCAGGCAACAAAAAAACCCCAAGTACGTGACACTTTCTTTCTCAGAGGAGGAGGGAAACCCTGTGGTACGACAGGGCATGGGCTGCACCATGGCACTGCACTGACACAGCACCTGAGCCTTCCCTCCTCTTCTGCCTCTGCTCAAGTCCCAAGCTCCCATAAACACTCAAACTCCAGCATCAGTCCTCACACGGAAACTGATCACAATTTTTCTGAGCACATATAAGATGCCGAGCAGGGTAAGCAGATCTATTAACCTAAGTCTGGAAGGGTTTAAAATCCCACAGGAGAATCTTATGCTGTTGGAAACTTTCCTGGTTGGTGTTCAACTTGACAGATAACTATAAGCACCATGGGTTTCAGTGCTGCTCTGCATGGAAACGCTGTAGAATTGAAAGTCTTCACCGATTTGTTTCTTACCTGCACTCTGCCTGCTCAATGGCCCACACAACCATACGGCTCTGCTATGCAGGAATTCAAAGAATCAAAAAGAAAGTGATTCAAGGGGACCCCATGAAGCAGCAGCAGCGGTTTTTTTCTCCTAATCTTTGCTCAAGATGTACAATTGCTTACAAGAACCAAACCTAGAGCTAAAACTGGTGAAAGGCCCTTTTACTCCTTGCTCATATAGGCGCCTACCATACAGGTTGTTTCATGTTTGCAGGTCCTGGGTATGCACACCAGAACAAGGCTTTGCAAGGTTATGACCAAGTGAAGCAATTTGCATCACTGGGGCTCTACATAACAGCTTTAGGCTCCTTGGTAAATTCGCCTCATCCCCTGCTTCTTAAAGGAAAAAACATTAATGCATCATTTGCAATGCTAACCACAAAAAAAATGAAATCTTCTGCTTCAGCATAAAGTAGGATACATAAGGAAAATAATTTTTGCCAGAACAAGAAAGGGAACAAGATTATTCCTGTATTCTCTAGTAGGTTTGGTGACCTAAATCCCCAGACAGTCATCTGGGATCCAGGAGCAAGCTTTCTGTTAGAGCCAGACACAGCTTGTACACCCTTCTGAGCAGCAGAGATGTTCCCCAAGCATACACAGTAATGGAAGGACATGGATAACTCCAGGATCAAAACAAACCTCTAACCTTAATTTGCTGATGCAGAATAGCGATGAAAGGATCAGCTTTTCATGAGAATAGAGAACTGAATTAAAACTTTAAACTAAGGTAAATCTTATAATTTTAAAAGACAAAACAAAATGAAACTCAATTCACAAGATGTTAAAATCACAGTAGTTATTAACCTAACTTAAATTAACTGCCTTATTATTATAGAAAGTCATCAAATGTACTTAGCATTCTTTAGAGCCTTACAGTCAATTAATATAACATGAAATTGAATCAACTCAAGCATCTAGAGACACAGAACCTAGATTTAAATGAAAACTTCAGCCCCATCTACCTCAGGGTCTGAAAATTTGGGATCACCTACCACATTTTCTCCATTGCAACAGGCACAAACCCTCATTTATATCCCATATCGAATTTACCCAGAATAGAGTGTGGGAAAACCATCTCCATGATTAAATTTTACAGCTGAAGCTAAGCCCAGTGGATTTTTCACCCTTTGAAGCTAGCTCTGTCTGACTGAGGGCCAGATTTTCTGAAGTGATTAGTACCACTGGGGCCGAATTTTCAGAACTGCTCAAGTTGTAGTTAGACCCTTAAAAGAAGCAGACACATTTTCAAAGATGTGTTCGATGCTCGGTTTCCCCATGAGGAAAACCACGGTACACTGCAGGAGACCCGATTCCCCCAAGAGCTCTTGACTGCCGAGTACTTCTGAAAATCAGGACATTTACTTACGTGCTTCAGTGGGAAATACTGGTGGTTACGGTCTTTCAAAAATCTTGCCCTAAACATAGTTGCTAAGCCGCATTTATTGCTGGCCAAAACCAATTATTCTTTATCATGGCAAAAAAAAAGGACGGGAAATGTTATATTTTTCTAATATCCCAGAGTATCCTTTGCAGAAAATGTGCAATTTTTTTTTACAGTGTTTGTCAGAGGAAGAAAGTGCTTGTTCAACACTGCCCGTGAAAGCAGCTTACTGGAAAAGATGAAAACTTATTATTGCCAATTTTGAAAAAAGAAATCTTTGGCTACTAATGAATAACTAATCTAAGCTAACAATGTCTGGAAATAGTTTTTTTGGAACACACAAAACTTTGTGACGGATAAAAATTAGGAAATTAAAGCTTATTGTATTATTCCAAATGTAACTGTTTACACTTGAGGAAAAATAATGGAATAATATCCATTTGGAAAGTTTTTATTTTTAAAAAATCCTTTGTAATACTCCCAGAAATTCCCTCAGCCAAAAGCAAATAACTCGCTTCTTAACCAGCTAGAAAAAAAGAGCATGATACTACAGGCATGGGCTTAGTGTACAATAAACACACAAATGGCTTTATGAAAATCCTTGTGAAAATCTTGCTAGCTGGTAAACATTTAAAACACACCAAAAATCATTCCACAGTGTACTAGATGTCTTCAAAATGTGTTTTCTCATGAAACAATGAGATGCAGACAAAAAGCCTTCTCCCATTTAATACAAACCCATATCGCACTGACACGAGGTGCCCAGTTGCTCATGTTCGGATTTACCTGGGGAAAACCACGTCCCCTGAAGCCTTCCAGTGCTGCCCCGGCACCGCAGCCCTACAGCTCCCTCCTGCCGCGGGCAGGGACCATGCCTCCCATTAGAGCTTCAAGCCCAGAGAAGCCTAATGAAGTTCATGCCATCGACAAGCTTTTGATGTGGGTTTTCCACCATCAGGTGCTCTGACGCTCAGGTACCTCACCTTAGTCAAACGACCCAATATAAGGAACTTCATGCTTTGGGTCAGAGAGAAGTAACGGGTCTAACAGAGAAGGAATTAATGCCGCAGAGAGAGTTTAAAGCGGCTGCCCCTTCTGCAGAACCCCAAATCCATTATTTTTCAAACTGAGCTGATGCCCCACCTCTATCTACATACACAAATGCAAATTCCAGACTTTATCTATTTGTTTGCGAGCTTACGTACATGCTTCTCCCATATTCAGGAAAACTGCTATTTAGCATTGGATTTTGAAAGTAAATTAGCCATGCAAACATTCTTAATGTAAGAATGCAGTTGCATGTCAACACAAACAAATAATTTTAGTATTTGCAGCTATATAATTATCAATCTGCATAGAGCTCTGGTATTTTTGCACACGTTAAGTATGAAAGTGGAGAGCCTAACACATTTGACAATACAATCCCTACACCCATTTTTATCTACAACAGATAAAACCAGATTTTGCTCTTTCAAAACTATGGATAGATTGGTCTGCTTTCAGAAGAATGACCCTTAAATTATATAATACACCGGATAATTAACTGTTATAAATTTGGTCATATATAAATAGAAGTTAGTTAAAAAACCTAATTCTGTAGCTCATATGCCACACTACTCAAACCTGCTGAGAGATAGAAGCTGTATAAGATCTGTTGTTCCATACTTCCACAAAATCAGTTCTAGAAATCTCCCTTGAAATTAAGGTACCTGCTCTAACTTTCAAAGCATACGGTTTCCAAGTAAAAACCAAGCATGGCACTTTTCACTCTCACATTTCTTCTCACTTGTTCCTAAAATTTAGTTATCTCTTTACCAAGTCTTTAACATGTGCTCAGGTTCACATAAGTCCACCAAATTCAGTCAGCTTATTCACAATACAAGCCAAAACAATCTAAGCAAAGGCGTGCAACATCAGGGTCCTGGATTTTGAAGTCCATGAACTCTCCAAGTTACTACATCCCTTGTGCTTTGCTGAATACATCTATTTTTGCACAGAGAGAACGTACCTGGCAGGAAACATCCATCCTTTCTGTGTTAGCTAGTGAAGAGACCTTACAATCATAATAGAGTTGCTTTTGATTTTTGTTTCATTTTTGTTACATGTAAGTTTATTAGATGATTCCAATACATCGTCATCACAGTACTGTGTCTCAACAATAATTATACTGTGAATATGAGTACACCCTCATAATACTATATACCGTTTCTTCCCTGTCTGCAAAAGTGAATCCAGCAATAGGAGCTGTTACATAGCTTGTCCACCCAACATGAACAAGCTTCAAGGTAAACCTTACCTAGAAAGTTTTTAGTTGCTTTATCTGGTTCTTGTAAAAGAACATCTTAAAGAGAGAAGGAAAATGATCCATTTTCATATTGTATTATTGAAAACCCTTAAACAGTTAGCCTCAAATAACCAAAACATAACACACAAAAAAATTCTTCTGAAGTCTTTCTGAAGCTGCTGTAAACTTCCTTTCTTTATTCAAACCTTAAGTTCAATTCCCCTTAGAGATTATTTTTTTTTGTAGTATCATTGCAAACGTCTTACCATTCACTGGTTACAGAATTTTACCCATTCTGCTTTCAGACCACAGTCATGAACCATCATGTTAATTCAAGGAAAAAGGTAGTAATTCTGTGTTTTCTGCAGAAACTCAGAATACAAGAGGTTATGCTTTCACATTTGTAAAGACTGGAAAACTTGATGGATTTTTTCTTTTTATTCTCATTCCAGGGCAACTCATCTACACTGGTGTCCATGTTGACACTGGAGATCAAAGTTCAAGACAGGAATATGAGCCAGCTTGTCTCCATATGACATAGCCATCGGGATTTACTAGCCCAGGTGCAGCAGTGGGATCCCACAGCTGTCTCACATCGGGAATGGAGCAAGTGAGTCTTCCCACTACAGGTATCAGGCAGACTGCCATGCTCTCTGCCACAGCATAGGGTATGCTTGAGTAATATACGCTACAGTTGTGCCTCATGGAGGAACAACACAATGTATGTAGAAACTGAACACATTAAGAATCCCTGAAGGGCAGCATGGGCTGGCTTCTTCCCACAAGCAATTTATGTTTTAATGAATTAATAGTTTCCCTTAAAGTAAACTGCATAAAATATCACATCCAGAAAAGACACACTTAAAGGCATATCTGCTCCACCTCTGAGAAGATGCAACCAGCTAATCATGCATAAACTAAGAGAAATGCTGATCGAATTGAGAGGGGTTAATCTGCAAGGCAGTTGAGAATGGACTAACACTAACCTCTGGGTAGCCTCCAACGTCATGCACATCAATTCCAAGTAGATGTCCAAGTCCGTGTGGCATAAATATTGCACCCAGATGAACCTTCACCATGTCATCTACATTGCCTTTCAGAATGCCAATTTTAGTCAACTCCTCCAGATGGACTCTGTCAGCCAGACGGTGCATATCAGGCCAGGCGACCCCTTAGAGAGCAGAAACAAGCAGCTGAGTTAACTATTGCTAAAAGTTTTTAAAGACTACTTTCAAAAAGCAGATGTAACACATGTGCCCTTTGTTTATATAAAACACAAAGGTGGAAAGAGCACCTACATTAGCACAAAAATACTTTAAACAAGACAAAATTATCTTAACATGCATGCGAAGGACACAAAACTACAAACAAGGGAAACAGCAGCACCTTATAATCCAGGATCCACATGAAAAAATGTTAAGACACTGTAAGCATATCTTTGCAGATGCAAATATATCAGTGAGCTTTCTAAAAGAGTATCAGCTGTAAAATGCAGTTATTTAAAATATTACTATCCTATTATTTTCAATAGCTATCATACCCATTTAGAACATTTGAGATGGACAGTACTTTTCTACGTACATAGAAGATTTAAAGCCCACATCTTTCTGGCAAAGGCACTCTCCAGAAATTAATGATTCCCTTGTGTTAATGGGCTGTGTAAAACACAAGTCCTCTAATACACGTACTGAAAAAGCATTACAAAATACTGTTGGTTGACTAGCGACAGAGTGCCAGGATACATTAGATTTCTATTATTTTGGTATAGGATACAATTTTGTTTGACAAACTGCTGTGGGGAGGAGGGAGGAAGAAAGCAGCTCTTTTGTTAGTAACACAGTACTGTCTTAATTAGTTCACCATGGCTTTGAGTCATCATCAACAGAGCGGTTGCAGAGTCAAGACAACTAGGGCTAAGGTACAGTAGAAGAATATTTTCCTTGTTCAATTTTGGCATGATTAAACAAATAAGAAACAAGAAATTTTAAAGGCCAAAACACCATCAAGTTCCATTTGCTTTAATCCAGTTAAATACGCAGCTCTAGGGTCTTGTGAACATGAATGTCGTATCATAATTACATTAGCACTTTTTGCTGAAAGTACTGAAGCTTCAAAGGCTGAAATAAAATCATCCTATGGGAGTGCTTAAAATAAAATTCAGTTGTCTTACATGGCTCTGGTATGAAGATCAGAACCAAACTGAAGAGCAAGCAGCTGCTCCATCCTCCACACTGTCCGCACAGAAACCGATGCACCTTTACGGTCCCGTTAACACTCACTGGCAATGAGCTCAGTATGTAAGTTAGTTAACAGGCAGCCTCCTTATCCCCATCAGATTACTCAGAGATCAAATGTTTTAGCCTGTTGCATGCATGCAGCTGAACAGGCACCTTCCTTGCCCAAGCAAGAGCACAAGACAGAGGTGTGCAGCACAATACGCTGGACAAACTCTGTTGCTGTTTCCTCACAAAAGCCGGCAGTGCCCAAGCAGGTGGTGCTCACCCACAAAATGTGCTCAGACTTCCTCTTCAAAATTTTTCCCTCCTTTAAAAAGGAATTTAGATTTTTCCTTCAGTAAGAATTAATACAACTATAACCAGTTGTTCTTTGACATGTGCATAATGTGACACATAATTATGTTTTATAAGAATTTACCTTTTTGAACACTGACTGTATTGCAATTTTCTTTTCTCTAGATTCATCTATGTTTCACACTTGTCTCACAATAGGCTCCAGTCTATTGCATGGTAAATTGAAATCACTACGATCTATTGCATCAATATTACAGATATCAAACCGGAAGTATTAATGAATCACAGTTGCTTTCCTGTTTATTTTGTAGTTGTGGGAATACAGAATTTCTGTGTGCAACTCCCAGTTCAGCTTCTGCACTTTGCAGTCAACTCTAACTGCTCTAAAAGTCTTCAGTATTCTTTCTGGGGACACTAGATGTTCTCTTGAGATCTCTCCCATGATTTCTTAGCTGAGTATTACTACAAGTCTATTTTGATCCCCATGACTGCAAAGCCATGTGTAACGTCTGACCCTGGTCAACTATTTGAAGCCTCATACTCTCTTGATATAAATGAAGGTCAGAACTCTGTTGCTGTTAAACAAAACACAACCATATCCCAGATGCTCTGAAGCAACTTAAAATGAGGTGCCTGTTGCTTGCAGTACAGCTTGCCTCTACACCTGTGCAGGTACTATTTGTCTCAGTCCAAACCTACAGGCTCCACTTGAAGAGATAGAGCAACCTTTATCAAAGTAAGGAAGAGATACAACTAACAAGAGATACAAAGATTAAACTGATCAGAAATAAACACACCAAAACCACAAATCCATTTGTCTGTAGAAGTTTAATGCAGCAAATGAATGACACTACTGCCCTAACTGACAAGATCTGCTGTGGTTGTAAATCCCGAGTACTTCTGGGAACTGAGCAAATCCATTAGAGCTCCTTCTTCCCTTGCCTCTACTTTTTTCTTTTTCTCTCATTGAGAAAAAGCATGACTATTTCCCCTCTCCCCACCCAGAGCTCTGCGTTCTCCATCTGTTTCGGGTTTTTATTCATCTTATCTATTTCATTAGCGACGGAGGACAACAAAAAGCTCCACTGTGAAATAAATGAGGCTGGATGGAAAATCTGCAACTTTGGGCTGTCTCTTGGAACAAGGGCAGCGCTTCGGACAGAGCCCAGCAAAACGACTCTGGACCACTCCTTTATCATCTAGCCAGTGCCATCAGTTTTGCTAGAAATGGGAAGCACTTCAGCTCCAGCTCTTTCAAGCACACTGCAGAAGCTGCAGATAGCACCGGGACAGCTCTGGCTGCAGGGAAATTAAGCTACAGCTGGAGGCACCCCACTAAATAGTACAAATCTTGTTTTACAAGTAAATAGTTGTTCAAATAGTCTTGCTTTTTTAAAAAGTGTTTATAAATAGATTGCATTTTCTATTCTATTGTCTGGCTTCACATTTTATTCTACTATGACTACAGTCTGGTGGTATTTTGCATTATTAGGCCACCGCCCCTCCAAACCACTTAACCTACACACATTGCATTATAGAGTCACACATACACAGGCTGTTACTAGTGTGCCAAGACAAAATATGAGGATATTTTTGAGCTGACTAGAGCCAGTGAACTAAGCTGAGTGACCTTACTGGTCTTCACTTAAAAAAATGGTGATATCCTCGCCTTGTTTGATGTAAGCCGATTCCCATCGTGCTAGGAATAAACTTTAATAATAAGATACAAACAGTTTTCCCCCCATTTTTTTAAACAGGCAATTTGACAAAGAAAAAGGATCTAAATGCAAATCTTCAAACATTTCCTAGTATCCTTATAATCTTAAAAACATTAACTTTCTTAAGAGAAAGAACTACTTTACAGTAATAAGGCAATTACTTAAAAGTACAGAACGCTATCTACTGAAGAAAGGAAGCCATCCTAATCCAGGAAAGATCTCTTAAACCATTTCATACATAAAGTATATTCATATGTTGCATATGTTTAATATACAGTAAACAGAAATATACAACTCTTCAAATTTATTTTAAAGCTAAAATTAGATTAGGTTTGTCTGGCAACTGAATCTTTATAATACAATGACCTACGCAAACCCGGCTGTCTCTGGGACTGGCTGGCATGCCTGCACTCAACTGACATTTAAGTTAACTAGTAAGTATACTTGAAGAGCAAAAGTCCTCAAATTCTGCTAATCTAATTTTCCTACGTACATACTGAACTCACAATAATTGCAAAAAGCAGAGAAGGCAGGAAAAATTAAATATCACTGCTAACTTGGCTAGGAAAGCCATGAACAGAATTTTTTTGTTCTCACATGATACGCAATTCAACAATCTGGATGTGCCAGAAGGACTTGCAGTGAGGATATGTCAATCCCTGTGTTAAAACACAGAGATACCTATATTCTGTTCAGGTGTCTGTGTGCATATCTATGTATGGATAGCTTTAGCAGATCATGAAGAAGCCTCTCTGCAGGCAGCCAAGGAACAGTCTGCCCAACAGGACAGCATTTGCAGATGCAAAGAAAAACCACTAACTAAACAATGTCAAATGAACAATATTTTGTACAAAGAATCCTTAATTCATGAAGGTTACTTGATGTTCAGGCACTTCAGTTTTTTGGATTAACGATGGTCCAGTGGAGAGCTCTGTCACTCGCCGCAAGCTGATGCAGCAGAAATCAAACACCATATTAGCATTCTCGTAGCAAGAAAAAGCAGTAAAAAAACAACTAAAAGCCACAACAAAACAACTTCCACAGAAGTGGCACTAACATCAATTATGTGAGTTACTGCAATGGCTGACTGTTTTGCAACACCAGCCTGCACTAACCTCCCACCACCAATCACCCACTAGGATGTTTTACTCTCATATTGTTCAGGACAATTATTTTTAAGCTTTGGTGAAGTTTATCATAGTTGCAGACATGCTTTTCGTGTAAAAAGGTTAGTTCCGTTATTATCTTTAAGCCAATTTATAAACCAATTATACTTCCCTGACAGATGAGGTTTAGAAAGCTAGATTGGAGGGTCCTTGGACTTTGACAGCTTGTACCAAAATGAGTCTGCACTCAGGAAAATCTGCTGATGATGCGTCTGCTCCATTCTTAATTCTCTGCCAAACGAGATACTGGGTAATACAGGTCACTGAACCAGCGACTGGCTCCCCAGGAAAGCTCAGTTACCAAGGCTCATTAGGTTGCGATTCGTTACCTGCCATGCAGCATGTGCTTGGGCGAGCAGGACAAAAAGCACCTTTTACAGCAACCAAAGCATTTGAGATCCCTTGAGATACAGAGTGAATGAACTACACAGCAACCACCTGACAGTGGATATGTCTGATAATGAAATGTGACAGATCATGGATCAATTAAACAATATATAACTACAGAGGCTCTTAGTTTTCAGATACCATTCTAACAGTATGGCAGAGGTTTGCAGGCGTGTGCGGTACTGTGTTTAAGAATGGCAAACAACGCATTAAGTTTACTACAAGGGGTTTTTAAAAATTTATTCCCATCAACCTGAATGTTATCTCATATTATTAGATACTAGTGTGACAGAAAAGAAAAAGATAAAATAGGTAATATTAAATATTTATAGATAAAATATTTTCTCCCTAATTATCTGTTTGCCAAAACCACCAGATTTTGGATAAAACACCCATGTTTTAGGGACTCAAAACATCGTATAAGGATCTCTGCAAGAAGCTGTGATCTCTTTGACCACACTGTTGACAGGGAAGATTTTTGTTCAAAAAAAAAAAAGGAAAAAAAAAAAAAAAAAAAGAAAAATGCTTCTAGTGAAACCAGAAATCAAAAGCATCCCTACCTTTTATCAAACATACCATAACTTTTTAAACGGTAGAATTAAAAAGATGAGTTATTATAACACATCACACTATAACTCTTCCTCAGTTGCTGTTAACTCACTGGTATTTCCATATCCAGTGATATTTTCTGATGTTTTATTAGAAGCTATTCGAGAACATGAAGTAGAAACAGCATACAAAAGTAATTTAGAATTACTGCATGGTATTTAGCCACTTTGGTCAGAAAGTGCTCTGAAAAGGCCTAACAGGATTTTTTTGGCTGCTAGTTAGGGTACTTTGTGGTTGTAATGTGACAATGATTAAACCACAAATGATTTAGCAGAGTTTTTTTGTTGTTGTAGGGTGGGTTTTTTTTGCCAGCACAGATGTCACAATCTTACTTAAAAAAAAAAAAAAAAAAAAAAAAAAAGAGTATGGCGAGGTTGTAGTAACTTCTCCCCAGATTGTGCTAAGGTTAAGTTACATTTAATTTCTGAGCGTCCACAGACAAGGGCAAAAGGCCCGATGTCCCCTGGCAGTGCCACTGAAATGCAGACGTAACACGCGATCCCCATCCAGCCAGCAACCCACTGGAACAGATTAAAATCTGCCAACACACAGTGACCGTATCAGCCATAAAACAATAGGTCCTTAAAAATTCCAATCAAACCCAGTTTAAAAAACAAACCAAAACATCATTTAAATTCTAAAAAAACAATTATTTCTTTCCTCTTCACTTGGGTGCTAGAGAAGAATTTGTTGTATTTCTTATTTTCATGCTTTCCTTTTGGCCCACTAGATGAAATACTCAGTCGTTGCTCAGGTTTCGAGCTTGGTTTCTTGCAGCACCAGGTAAGGCAACTCTGTGATGGGGCAAGGAATCAGGGAGTGAGAAACCAAAATGCTGTACTCAAAACACTGACAACGTTTGGACAACAGTGAAGCTGTTCAAAGCTTCACACACTCTGCAGAGAACTACCTGTAAGCCTCACCGAGTCAGCATTAGATGGCTATATGGATGCCTAATTCAGGGATGCAATTTTAGGCTGTATTTTACAGCAATGGCATGGCTGCAACTAGCCATCCATTACCTCCCCATCCTAAAAAGGTGATGGGGACTATACTGAATTTGCTGCTGTGTCACTCCTGCAGCTACCTGTAATACCAACCGCATGGATTACTAAACTTCAGCCTGCTCTGTGCCATGAGCCCCAGTGCCACGGCTCCAAACCAGGACGGCCTCCTTCAAAACCCATCCCTCAACCCCCAGGAAGGTGCACCTGCCTGACAGGAGCGGGAGTTACCGAAGGGGAACAGAGGTGACTCTCCCTCGCCTCTGAAATTCCGACCTCATCTGCAAAAGGCTGGATAGCGTTGTGCTATTCAGCTGTATTGCAATACTTCTTTTGCATCACTATGATGGAAGTTTTAAGTGGTAAACCCATCCTCCCCGTGATGAAACCTGCCCATGATGATCTATAACGCATCAGAGGCAACATCAAGATAATAGACTACCATGCTGAAACCTCAAGAAAAGGAATTTGAATAGATGTAGGAGTGGAACAAGAGGAGGGATTTTTTCCATGTCTGGAAAGACGCAGCATCGCAACTGAGCGGCACCGTCAGACACTATGAATTTTACTGCATGTTCCTTCCAGATAGGCACACAATGAAAAGAGGAGGAAAAAGATTGGGGGAAAGAGGGAAATGCTTGGAGGGAGTGATTGCGGTGTGGAAACTTATCAATTTTTGAAGCTTAGAAAAGACTCTGTTTAGATAAGATTCAGAGCAAACAGCATAATCTATGTCTAGCAGGTTTGCACTGACAGCTACAGCTGATGCAGTGTCAAGATCGAAGGACTCACGAACTTTGTACTTCAACTCAAATTACAATGTATAACGAGTGCATTTCCTGAATACTGATCTCGGAGAAAAATTGGTGCACATCAGACCATGTAAAAGCAGTTTATTCTCCCCAAAGTCACTGTTAAAATCGGAATTGTACAATTTTATAGTATTACAACCAGTTACAATTAGGAGGGATTTTTTTTTTTTTAAATAGCCTTAAACCAAAACCCATTCACTAGAGAAATGCTAAAAAAACTGCAGACAACTTAGGCTCTAAGTCCGTAAAGGCTTCTAAATGTATTTGCTCTGTACAAGCAGCACCTTTGAAGAACCACTGAAAGCAGTAGAAAAATCTGTGTGTTCAGGCGAGCTGGAAAGCTGCAGGTTTGCCCCGAACCACAGCAGCTCCTGCAGACACTGCCCCCAGAAGGGCTGCTCGGAGACCTCCACACGAGGGGGACTTCAGGGCAGAAAGGCCCAACTGTTTTAAAGTGCCTGGTTTTTTACACTTGGAAATAACTCAGCGTTATTTTAGTCTTCCTAACGTTGGAGTGGTCACTGTATGCATGGGTCAGCTCCTGTGCGTTAGTCACAAGTGGGGAAGAGCAGCTCCCAGAAGGTTTGCAGTCAGACTCACAGTCTGAAATCTTGCATTTCAACAGATTGCTGCTTGCACAGAGGGACTGGAGAATCTGCTGAATTTGACAGAAAATATTGCCTTTTTCTTTCACCTCTTGACGTAGGTTGCTGCTATTCTGGGCAAGGTTAGGTTACATGTCCAACAATGAGAGCTCCAGTCATCAATGACACCATTTTTTTTAATAATATCTTGCAAGAATCAAGGATTGCAGCTTGATTGTCAGCATCGTCTGTACATCCTTTAGTTCCTTCAGCTTTGTTTCCTAAATGGTGGCTGACGCTTTAACCATTCATACTGACAAAACCAGAACTAATTTACCATAGAAAGCTCTACCACCTCTGTTGGGAGAGCTGGTATTCAAAGGGAAACTTATTTATGAACATTAATGCTAGCAAGAAAAATACAGCCAACTCCACTCAGTAAAGAAGATAGAGAGCAGACTACAAATAGCTTTTTAAAATATATATTGACAGAATTTACTTTCCAATCTCTCTATAACACAATAACACATTCTTAATTGTAGGGGGTGGGAGGGGAATAATACTGCGGAGTTTTTTTTGAATATCAAGTACTGGGTACAACATGCCCTGAAAGCATTTGTTCTTCAGAGGAATTGGTATAAAATCTTCAACTTCTGTCATTAATGTTTTATGCCTGAGAATAATTGTTTTGCTTCAGATATTACAGCAGATTAATAATGATCAGCAGCATTTTGCCTAAAATATGACAATCTGAATGGGAATAATTCATACGGGCATTCTGAAATTATACAAACTGTAAAATAAATTGTGTTTCCACACCCTTCCCTGTTGTGCTATTGTCAAAAGGTCCATTTACATTCCAACTTCTTTCTAAAAATGCATCAAAATTATCTACTGTTTTTATACGGCACAACAGACAAGCGTGCCCACATGGTGTTCTACCAAGTACAACTCTGGAATACATAAAACAAAACTCAAATGACTTGCATGCAAAATACACCCACTGCATGTGAATGAGAATCTTGTACTTGACTTGGAAGGAATAAATATTAATAACAGTTACAATTATTTTCTTTAAGTACAATAAATTTTAATCTAGTTGAATACAGTGACAATTACTGTAAAGCAGTGTTCAGAATAGTAGCAAACAAAAATAAATCTGAGTTCTTAAGAAGTTACAGAACTGTCATGGACAAAAAGTAGTAGTAATCTGGGAATTTGCAAATTTTAAATTTCCGTATGTTCCTAAGCACAACTCTGCTTAACTCAATAATAGGAACAACTCCCAGTAATATGATCTGCTATGTCAAATACTCTAGCTATTAGTTTCCAATTAAATAGTTCTTTAATTATTTGGGTTATTCTAATCCCTGGTCTTAGCACTATCCTACCTAAGCTAAATTCTCCATTTTCTTTTTTTGGAAGACATGCTATTAGAACATAGAATCATACTCCTACTTTGAATTCAAATCACAGCATGTTCTGCCGTATAAAATAGGTTATTTATGAAACTGGTACTCGTTCACTGAACCTACCTCCTTCTGACAGTTGCACTGAAAGAGCTGTGCCTCAGTATTTAGACACTAAAATGTTTTCAGGAATACACACCATCCAAAGTTTACATTCTGCTGGAGAAAAAATATAGACCATTCATGCTCTAAAGTACCTGGGTTTTTATCTAAGTCCATGAGCTTTACTACTTGAATCCTTTAGCAGCAGATGAACAGGAAGGAGGAAAAACACTGGAAAATAAAGCAGCTGCTTTGGTTTGTCCTTCTAACTGACAACATTCCTTGGAAGGACGTACATAGGGAAAGTAGCTAAGGCAGGCCCCTCCATTACAAAGTGATTAGGAAGCTACACCAATGAACAAAAATTGAAGAAATCAGGAGGAAGGCACAAAAAGTGGGCATAGGGTTTCACACAGCAGCTCAACACTTGTGCAGTTTATAAAGATCAAGACCAGGTGGGATTAACTTTGTTTAGCATCCTGCACTTACAAATACAACAAGGCTTTCTTTGGTCCTCTGCCACCAAGGGGAAACCAGAAAGCCAGAAAGGAGTGGCCAACACTCAAACTCTAAGCACAACTGGAGCAGCAACCATGTTGAGCCTGGTTTTAAGGTTGTGTATGGCAGGTGGCACACCATGGAGTTGTCACGTTTCATCCTAGTGAACTCCCAAGGACCTTTTCTCCTGGTCTCCGAGTTAGACCTACAGAAGGGTCTAATGTCTTTCTCACTGAATTGTTCTGCACCTCCCACAGTTTGGCCCTAAATCTACCGAACATGAGAAAGAAATCACAGAGTGGAAGGGTTACTGCTAACTTGAGCAAAACACCTTCAAACACCTACTCTCAGCTGCAAAATGCAAAACTCATCCTGGTGAGGCAGCTGGAGCAGGGAGAGAGGAGGGACCATCAGCTACAGAGAACGTTCTGTAGTCCAAGCCAGACAGCTGCTGGCCTGTGCTCACTGGCCATTTGCTCCAACCCTCTCCCCTCGGCCTCTTTACTTCAAAAGACCTTACTTCAAAAGTAGTTCTTTTGGGAACTACTTACTTCTTTGCATTTATTCAGCACCTACAGCAAAAGGGGACCCATTCCCAGTAGGCTCTAAGGATCAGCTGATATCTACACGACTAATAAAAGGATGTTTTATTTGCCTGACATGTGGGTTTACTTCTTTGCCTGAAATGTTTTTGACTGTACTTGTTTTTTAATGATTTTGAGGTATACTTGACTGTACTTTGTTGCTCAAAGATTATATGGCAATTCTGGCATCCATGAGATCTGCAACGGCTGATCTTTAATCTTGGAAGAAAAGATTTAAGAGCTTAAAGACCTCATGTCTTTATGTAAAACTTGAGTTCTGGGAAAGCTATAAAGAGCCAAGATTACTAAGGAGAAACATCCACCTTCCTTTATCAGAATGTTAGTCCTGGGACAGATTTCTTTCAACACTCAAGATGTTCATCCATAGTATTTATCAGAAAAGCAAAGCCTGAAAGCCAGAGGCAACACAATACTCACTCTCTTGGATAGTAAAATGCAAACTTGGGGATATACATACACCCCTGAGCATGAGCTCCAACTTGAAAAAGTGCAGACATACAAATCCTATAGGGAGACCCTATAGTAATGTCAGCATCCCAAGGAAGAAAGCTTTCACACTGCACATGAACTGACTTGGTGAACAACAACTTCTGTGCATATTTGGAACTATTTTTTATTTTTCATTTTATTGAAACAAACAAACATCAATCAGCAAATATTCCCAGCTGCATAGCTAATGTCTGAATGCAATTTCGGTTCAATGGGGACTTTGGATATACAAGCTTTTTAAATCATATAAATGTAGAGATAGGGAATTGAGTGGCTGCCAACCTGGCCTTACTCAACTGTTCCTTGGGAGCAGTTTGCTAGACAAAGAGATCTTTTTTTTTTTTTAATGGAATTTAGGACAATAGACCTTACTGATCGAGGTGTTTTAATTCTTTCTCCCTCTCCCACAAATACTAATGTGTATAATAGAGTCTGAAAAAAGTTTTTCTACTCTTTTTTTTGTTTAAAACATACACAAGTTTTGCAGTAGTACCAGGAATGCTAAGCACAAGAAGCTCTTCCTTCCCCTTCCCTGTGACTTTCCATTACTCTACAGAGAAGACAGGGAGGAATGTTCAGAGGTCCCAATGTGCAATTGCAAAGGGATGAAAATGGAAAGTATGCGATTGCTCCAATATTTAGCTCATTAATCTTAAAGACTGTTTATGATCTAGTGCATTAATCCAAACTAGCTTTAATTGCAAAGCTTAAAGATAAGCATACTTCCTTTTTTTTCTTCTCAACACAGTAGCAGATTTAATATATTTGAGAAACTTCAACATTTCTATAAATAGAAACTCTATATAGAAACTTTCTGTATGTAGAAACCATATTGTCCTCACCAACTAGGAATTAAATTTATAGAACTTAAATTCTTAATAGTCTCCAAATACTCAAGATAAGAATCCAAATAATAAATAACAGAAATCATGCCAGAGGCTGGACACTGTATAAATACAGTCATTTGCTAAAGAATAAAAACCAAGCTACTCCACAGCAACTTCCCAAACACTACCAGACTCACTGACAGTAAAGCATCCATATGAGAACAGAGTGATACTCAAAGCTGGGTTAAGTATGAATGCACTTCATACACAGAAGCGGAAGCACATCCCTATCTTTGGCTTACAAAATATTACCTCCCCTATTAAGAGCTAGAGTTCAGCACACAGGCATTAATTCTCATCAACGTTTCTTTTTCTTACACCACTGACATTTTCACTTGCATGTTTCAGAACATATTTAGAGGCACGGTGTGACTTAGGTTAGGAGGGATGCCAGGAGGGTATCTTGTCCAAACCCTGGCTCAGAGTAGGGCTTACTTCAAATCTGGATCATGTTTCTTCAACAAGTTGTTTTCTAAAAGTTTCAGAGAGGGACTTTCAGCAAAATCAATTATTTTACATGTTTCTTCAAACAGATTTATGTCAATGACAAAGGGCAAATAATACTGGTCTCCCAGGTGTAACTTAAGACAAATGATGGTTAGTAAAGCTATTACATTGACACTGGATGTAACTTATGCAACTTGGATAAAGAATGGAGTGAGACAGGATTTGGGAACAATGCACATGTGCCCTTTCAAGTTCTTTAGATCACTCCATTATCAACAGACATGCCAAACTTGCTCACAAAAGGGTCTATCTATCCCTGCAGTTCAGGCTTTCAACTGCTTCCATGACAGTTGCCCATTGGAGGTACTACAGATGTTAAGAGTTGACATCTCACATCCTGCCATTAACCATTACACTATATAGCCTTATGCCTACTGATGTTGTGCTACACAATACTTTTTTTTCCACTGCCACAGTTTGCTTTTTTAAGCCTGGGCAATTACAGGGGTGGGGGAAGAGCTACACTAAAAGCACTATTTTTACGGTTACAGCATCAAGGACTCCAGAGTTAGGCAATATCAATTGATGCTGTCTGTGCGAGCTTTGCCTGGACCCTTGGTGCTGACGTGTTATGGTCCAGTTCTTTAGTTACATGACCATCTACTCCTTTAGATAGGTTTTCAATAGTAGCAAGGCCTTTATGATGATGCTGCCTTTTTCAGTTCTACAATAAAAGTTTTAAAACCTTTTGGAGATTTTCAGTGACACTCACCAGAGGTACAGACCCAGTGCCACATTTTGCAAAGTAGACAGCTGGCTAAAAGACAGAAACCCTGATGTAAGCAAAACTGCAACGTCCATTCATGCATTACTACAGACAGGACAGTCGACGTGGAGGAGAGCCTCAGAAGTCCCTCGGGCCTGTGGAAAAACTTCCATCAGACCAACAAAAGCTTCCTACCAACCACAAGATGCAAATCTACAGGAAGCCCCCAGTTCATTTAGTTCTAGGGCTACGTCATTTCCAGAAGACTAACTCCAAGGCAAGCACATCTCCTGCTCAACCACAGGTATCTTCATACCTGTTCCTCACATAACTCCTCTTCCATCTGCTGCAAAAGCTGAAAGTGTGCAGGAAAAGAAACAAGAGACTTCACAAAAAAGCAAGTATGGCAAACGCACATGAATGTTGTCACTGGGAATTGACAACCATTCTTGCCTCAGTCTTAGATTCCCAGCAGGATGCTAGGCAACTTGCTTCAAACACAATTTTTTATTTTTATTTATTTTACATATGTTTATGGATAATTTTCCTTCATTTTACTAGTGTCTGGCTTGACAATCGGGAGTCTGATTTGCAGAAATGCTGGGCACTCACAGCTGTAACAGAGGTCAAAATAGCTGGGGTTTGAGCAAGAGCAATGTTGAACTCCTTAAAAAAAAAATAGTATCTCAAGTCTGATGAATTTCAATCTTGGAATCCCAAATGAGTCAGTAACTTTTACACTAGCTTCTCCAGCCTGTCTGCCACTGCCTGCAGAAGGGAAACTGCCGCACACTTGCACATCTCTAAGATAAAGTGCAAGCTAACTTACTGCCTGCCAAGCACCTGTGTAGTGTTACGATGAGCACTCTGAAAAGAACTGGTGAGGATGTTAGTAAATCTGGATTTAGAGCAGGTTTTGTTTTGAACAGTAGGCAATAAACAGCTCTGGGCTATGCATAAAACAAAAGGTTGAAGCAAATTACTAAATAGCTGCTCATTAGCTTAGCTCTATCTGTTATGTACATTGCATGAAGATAGCAGAGGGAGAAACAATGGATATATCTGCAACAGGATTTTAGTTCTGATCATCCTTCGATGTGAAATCTCTTGGTTGTCCCCACTTACTGTATTTTGGTTTACACAGTGGAGTTTTGAAGTGTGTGAGCTGAAGTCATTTCAGATTAAAATAAACTAGGAGATGTGCTCCAAGAGGGCACCTAATGTGCCTGAACCAATTCAGTGTATCTAATGCGATTAAAAAACAATGCACAAGTGAGACAAATTAGGCCACTGACTTCTGGAATACTCTAAGTCTGGGATACTTGTTTTTACAATTTTTCACTCTTCTTTAGTATTTTTTTTAAATGTAGAATATCTATGTAAAGACAATTGTTTTCCAAATCATGCTTCTGAGTATGAAGTAGAAGATGCCTCAGCCACCAAAGTGAATGTAAGTGTCAATATTCTGCACATCCGTCCCTGTATTTTAGTTCTGTGGAAAAGCAAATTTAACCCAGATGGACTTGACGCATTAAAAATATCCCCTAAGTAGAAATGCAACATTCCTCTCTGACATTTTGGATCATGAGCCTGACTTTGTAGGAAAGAGACAATTATCCCACTGCCACACAAGCATGCCTCGTTGACTCTTTCGCTTCAGCGACAAGCATCACTGTCTTCATACGAGATCCATGTTCAGTAGTTTCAAAATTGCTGCTTATGCAAGACTGATTATGTCTTTCTCCCCTTTTATTTTAAACAGATTTGGTTTGTGGCAGGAGTTGTGGTGACTGCACTGAACCTGGGCTATAATCCCACAGAGAGCATTTCTTAACTTTCAGAATATATTATTTGGCTTGCAGAAGTAATCCTTTCAGTTGGAAGACATGGAGACCCATATATGTGATTTGAGCTGTTTGCATGTTTGGACCGTGCACAGGATGTAGTCAGATGAATGCTTTTCTACAATAAAATACAATGTTTTGGAGTCTTTTTAAAATTACGACAACTGTTTTTGTATAGAAGTATAAAGAAAATGTATTAGGAGGTCTGTTATCTCTCAGAAAGTAACTTCACTTTTCAAGTAGGTTTATATGAGAGCCAAATTGAAAAATGAAATGCAGATCTATGAATGACACACATCTATATAAAATGTTTAAGGTTGCTAGCAAATGTGTCCTTCCATAAACACAGTTATGTAACCCAGTATTTAGTTAGTGACTCTCCCTAAAGTACTCGCTCCCTATCTTGCAACGAGAAAGACTCCAGGAATCATTAACCTTCTGAAGACAACAACTAGACGTCCCCTGTGACCCTTTGCCACAAGGAATAATTAAGGCCCTAGTTCTGCAGCTGGAGAGAAATACCATTTTCTACAGTTGCTGACTTTGCTGCATACACTTTCTGCACAGCCTGCCCCAGGAATGGTTACTGCCATGCGAGCCAAGTCACTTGACTGTCTTTCATCTTAGGAACTCTGGGAAACGAAGACAAACAAAAATAATAACAAAATGAACAAGGGCTCCGTAATTCAGAAAATCTGACTAAAACACGACGGGGTTGGGTTTTACATTTAGTGCTTCTAAACCCGCAAGCTTTTCTGCCTCCTTTTTCGGAGACCTAAAGTACGGACTTTTCCATCAGACAGGGAGAAGAGACACTTGAGAGCTGAATTCACATCACCCCTTCCCGCTCCCCTCGGTGACAGTACCCGGCTCCCCCAGGAGCAGATCCCGGTGCTTTAGTCAATGAGCGAACAAATTAGGTTTGTTCAACAAGATGAAGCCTCTCCCACAGAAACGGCTTTCTCCGGGCAGCACTAACAATAAATTCAGTTTGTACCCACCCCTTCAAGGGGCTCTGGGGTTTCTCAGCAGCCTGAGAAGTATGTGACACTAACCATGCTATGAAGGTCAGTCAGCGTTTCTAGTTCTTCCTTTTCTACAGCGGAATATTAGCCTTCCAGGGGATCCAATGCCACTTTCAACCAGCAGTCCAATGGTACATGACATGGCAGTTTTTCTGTCTGTCTCAGTGTTCCATTAAAACAGCTAGCCAAAACGTTTTAAAGGAATTTGGTGGAAGGTACAAAGCAGATCCATTCCTTTAAAAGGATTTATGAAAGTCTTTTACAGAAATGTCTTATCTCTTACGTCTCCTTTTGTAAGAAAAGGGGTGTGATAAAGTAACTAAAGAACTATTTGAATAATATTTAAATAATATAAAATTAAATATTATATATCTAGTTTAATAAATTAAAGTTGTATGTAAAAAAGGATTTCTCTCTTTTCCAACTCATCATTTCAGTTTCAACTGTCTGCAGACCATTGAAAATCCATTTCAGACACTGTAAATACTTTTCTGCCAACTACTTATTTTAAGTCATACCAATTTCAGCAGTAAAGAGTCTTTAGCTTTTAGTGTCGTTTTGAGAGCTCATAGGAGGAAAATACAAAGATATTGTCAGAATTTTTGCACCAGTGGACACGTGGGTTAAACCTGCGCAAGGATGCGCAACCCTGCGCAAGGATGACACGCAAATTCGTGA